>NC_057799.1:109220471-109223092 GCF_018294505.1 Triticum aestivum | reverse complement strand
TCTAGGCGCGGTTTTCCCTTCCGCCGGAGCCCCCAAGCGCCCCCCAGTGCGCTGGGTTCGGCCTGCGATCGCCGGGCCAAAAAACGGGCTGAGTCGGCAGCTTTTGGCGTCCTGGGGACGCGACTGGAGGGAGGGGAGGGGGGTTCGATGCCGGCGTGAAAAAATCGTCCTGAGGGGCTTGTTGAAAGCGCGAGTGGAGATGCTCTTGGAGTGATGGATAAAGCGCTTTCAGCCCCGGCTCGCGTGCACCTTCCGTCTCCGAGCATCGCATCAGCGAAGACCGACGAGTGCACATCCGATGCTCACCCTGCTTCCCGGTAGCCTGCGTGCTGCTACTGCTAGCGACCGGTACACTGAACCACTCGAATTCTGCCTAGCCTTGGTGTTGTTGTGTTGTGTTGTGGTTGGTGCCGCGCAAGGTGTCGTCGCCACCTCCTTTTTTCTTCCAAGTGACCTATCGCAAAAGTCGCTGCCTGATTGTTCCGACGAGACTAACGGTGGAACGACGTCACCAAGGGGGCCCGAGCGTCCGTGCCAGACACCACCACCATGATTGGTGCAATTGATTCGGATTTCGGAGCAAGCAACGGGATGCTCACCCGAGGGTAAAAAATCTGGTCAGTACGGACGGAGACCTCCGCAAATCAACCCGGTCAGGCTCCGGTTCAATAGAGAAAACATTTGAGGCAGTTGGGAAATCGCCGGTGCTTTCACTCACTTTCCCATCCCGTCTCCTTGCGTACGCATCCACACTCAGACACCGCACACCGGCCCTACATACGCGCGTGTACTTACGTACGTACTTAGCAGCCAGCCATGGCGTATATGTATGGGTCCACGTTGCGGATATAGGTCGCTTCTTCAGTATATTATGAGACGGAGGGATTATTTTTTGATATTTTTTAGGATAGGTCGCTTCTTGATGATGCGTACAGAATTGTCTGAAAGTTTCCTCCAGTGTAAAACGTCGCCAGCCGAACCCGGTCGACATCAGACTCGTACGTACATTGACCCCGCCCGGGTCGTGCTCGACAACATTTTTTTTACTCTACATATACCCGGCTGCTCTTGTGAGTGAGACTTGTCAGTGAAAGGTACATGTGGCATGTATAGTCGCCCACGAACGATTGGCCATTCTTTAGTTCAGTTGCCCCAACGCATGGTTAACTCCGAGCAGTCCGCACCACCAATTTCGCACCAACTGTACACACGATCTTTCGCACGAGACACACAACTCCGCCGTTCCAGCACGGAAATTGCTGCGAGGTCGTCCAGTTTTTCAAATTTAAATTTGGCTTGAACGTACCTGTCGACGTTCCGACCGGGTCGAGCCTATGGCAGGAGGCAGGCAGCCATACCCGTTCAAACGCCACCTTCTGCCGGCCAGGGCCAGGGCCAGGCCAGCATCTTTTGTTTTGTCATCCAGACACGAACAAGTTTGGCTAATTCTTTTACCACTTCCAAAGCCACAAAATACCGTGCCCTCACATGCGACGTGCGGCCGACAGCAACAACTTGCTTGACAGTGTATGTGTTGCTTACATGTTAATTAAAGTCCATATGCTCTCTTGTTAATTACTGCCAGTGCACCCTCCTGACTATTACTTAGCTGTCACATTAGAGGCCGATGAGATCTGCCGGACATAGTGCTGAATCTGAGTGTGGTGCCAGCTAAACCGGTCGATCGAGCCCATAATCGAGCTGCTAATTACGGCCTAAACCAACCACCCGTGCGCAGTGACAAAAATAAACCTGTACGTACTCAGGAGCTAAACCTGCATGCATGTGAAACTGTCAGGGTTTGCCCGTGTGGACGTACTTACCAGCTGTACGACCGACCGAGCACACACGGGGGCTCGCATTTTAAAGCTCGCGCACCACTCCATCGAACCAACGCACTCCCGTCCGTCGACACGGATGCGAAAGCCCGTCCAATTCTATTATATATATATATGTTGTCAGTAAAGCGCGTCGAATCACACAAGAGTCGGATCATGTATCCAATAACAATCAAATAGAGGCAAATATTCTAAAAATTTTACATGTCCGATCACAAAAAATATCAATCCAGCAGTCCGTGCAAAAATTGAGATTTTTGCCCTGCCGGCAATCTGAGCCTCCACGCTCAAAGTGACGTCGCCGCCATGCATGCAGCACCATCTCCGCCTCCTCCTCCTCCTTCAACTCATCTTTCTGCCACTGCAACATCTCGTAGCGGACTTTCTGCAAAAAATAATATCTCGTAGCGGACAGCTTGCACAATCATCGCTGTGTCGGCATCCAAATACTTCAAATTTAAGGACAAGATCTGGGTGTCCTCCGTGTTGGCAGCGACCTCCACCATGTCCGGGACCAGCACGCCCACTACCATGGACGCCATCAGCACGCCCTCCCGGCCTTCCGCTTCCTGAGCTTTTCCACCTTTGTGGTCTTCACTTTGATGCAGCGATTTTGCCGCGTCGCTGAGTTGATCTTCCGAGCGAGGGTGATGCTGGGATCCTCCGGCACCTCCACCACCTCCATCTACGGCAGGTCCTCGTCCGGTTCCATGCGTCGACGGCTGTAGCGAAGAAAATGTGGGAGAAAATGACGGGAATTGGACGAAGAGCGGCGAGATGAGA
>NC_057799.1:109191361-109220143 GCF_018294505.1 Triticum aestivum | reverse complement strand
TCCGCCTTCCTTTTTGGGTGGGCTATGGGTGTAAGAGTCCGACGTGTCTCGTGTCCGGACTCCAGTAAAGCCTTCATGTTTGATTCCGATTTGCAGGGAAACCATGGCCTGGACCGCTCGACGAACCGGTATAGAACCGTATTGGATGGCTTTCGAGGTCCAGACCGCGTGGTCCGGACATAGCGGGTGAAGAGTCGGCACTGGAAATGCCCTAAATATCCTCAAGAAACTTGGACTTAAGTACGTACGGACGCTGCTCGTAAACCGCGAACTCCTTGTGATTATCCTGATCCTTGGCGACACTGCCCCGACATGCACACGCAGGACGCCTAACCATTTCCTTAGCGCGAGCCGCGATCAGCCCGACAGTAGATCCGGATGGGTGTACGTGCGTCCATTGAAAATGGGAGCGGGGATCATGTTGGCCATTATTCTAGGGTTAAGTACGGTTAGTGGAGCTTGGCCAGCACGACGTGCGTGCGTGCGATCCAACTCTGCCAGCTGCACGCAGGAGGTTGCTAGGTCGTTAGGGAATCGGCCGGATTCAGATTGTAATTTCGAGGCGATTCCCTTCGCCGTGACAGCTAATGAGCGCTTGATTTTTTTTCCGCGAAAAGAAAAACGAGCCTTTGAATTTGTGCCACTTTCATGGTTTATTTACAAGTAGTAGGATCTTTTGAGTGAAAAATGTCCATTTTTTGTCCCTTAATTATTGTCAAAGTTTGAGTTTGGTCTTAGTCTCTCGAGTGCCAAAAAAGCTATAGCAGGAAAAGAAGTGTCAAAACATTTACATTTGGTCTTTTACCCTGACGGAAACGGTTTTGACGAAGCTGTCATGGTTTCACATGTTGGCCACGAAAAGAAAAGAAAAAAAATATCATAATTATAAATATTAGAAAACCATAAAATTTCAATAGATTCAAAAATTCATTTTCTATTTTTTGTAAATATCCTGTCTTTTATCTTCGTAAAAATAGATATTTTTTTGCTAAAACTCCTTCCGATTCCTTGAAATTAATCTTCACTAATTTATTTTTAAAATATACATTTTTATTTGACAGAGAAAACTACCATTTCACAACACCCCCGCCCCAGACCCCTTTCTTTTCATAGTTTTAGACTCTCCCTATTTTTGTCAGTTGTGCTCTCTAGGAAAAAAAGATTAAAAGTAATTAGCAATACTCTTACCATGTTGATGTGTCAATAGAAGAAGAAAATAGTTTAGTTGTTATGACAAAAAATATCATAAAAGGCCTAAGTTCACCCAATTTTATTTATGCACGGATAAGATTTTTCTAGTTGTTCGATCTTTTTCTTTTTTTGCAAGGACGCGCCTCTTATATAGTCTTGATCCCTTAACATGCGAGAATCATAACACCGAGATATCAGAAGCATTGACTTAGACATTAGAAAATAACACACAACGAATCAACATATGGTTGGATGGTTAGGAGGACAGTGGTATCTTAGCTCACAAGGGTTCAAGTCCCCGAATTGACACCGGTGCTCGACTTTTCCAGGATTTATTTCATGTCTTTTGGCTATGTGCATTCAGTGGGAGGAGACGTTCTCGTCGACTACGCTCGGTCTCTCGGAGGTGCTCATAGGGGTAGGATGTGCGTGCATGTGTTCATACAGATGAGTATATGCGCGTATGTATGAGCGACTGCCTCTGTACCGAGTTCCAAAGAAACACGCCATTTAGATTTAACAATCACAATATAAAAATCAAAAGGTTTTATGTGCAAAATTAAATCCTGATTAGTGCCAAAAACGTAGTCTAAGAGCTTCCAAAGCCATTTCAGCAAAAACATCAAAATATCCTTTTTTCATAAAAATTCTTGTATTACTCAAACTCAAGAAATACAGTCACGACCGACAATGTGAAAGACTTTTTTTGGTCCAGACTCCAAGCCATACATCAGTTCGGACTTGAGTTCTAGCAAAAGTAGTCATGAAATGACAGCAAAATGTTGACTATGTTGTATATGAGTAATACAAGAACTATGTTCAGCTAGACTATCATTAAACTCCATGATAAAAAAGTACATTTTGATCTGTTAATATATCCACTTTGCACCATCTTCACAGCCTCGAAATTGTCAGATCCCGCGTCGAAAAAGTCAAATTATCCAGACCTATGTCCGGTGGAAACCACTGAACATCAAATTTAAACTATGTTTCAAAATGCTCCCTCTATCCTATAATATAAGATCATTTTGCAAGCAAAAACAGCTTGCAAACCGATCTTGTATTATGAGAAGGAGGGAGTAGTTTATAAAAAATTCAGAAAAGAAATACAGTATGTTAGGAGATGGTGTTCTACAAGCATGTAAAATTTCAAGATCAAAATAAAATTCATTTAGCAAGTATGTATGATTTTTGTTTACGATTAATAGTGTCAAACAATATTACATCTCTGTTTTATTTTGTTTTGACTTAACGACATCTCACATAATGTGAAATGTGGGTTTTGAACTTTTTGCAGAACATTATAGTAACACTAATAGTGTCCGAACGTGTTTTTCCATGAAGTTACCATTGTAACTTGGCATCAACTTCCTGGTCGGAAAATTCCATGGAGGCATGGAGCCTTCACACTCTCGATCAAGAGCCAATTTTGTAACCCGAAATGGCCAGGAACGAATAGTTGGCCGGACTCGGACGCACGTAGCCCAGTTGGTTACTTTGCTATTGCCGGCTACACACACACACACACACACACACACACACACACACACACACACACACCACTTTCCCCGAAGCTTCCTACACTAGCTGATGCACACACACTTCGTCAAGCCATCAAACGCCAACCGATCCACGAATTGATCCCGCACCAGACCGCACAACCACCACTCCCGATTTCCTCTCCGGTCCATTGTCCTCTTATTATTCTTCGACCCCTTTCCATTTATTTTCCTGACGTCGACTCATAATTATTTTCCAGCCCCGAACCGTCGCCCTCACGCCGGAGGGAAGCACGCGCGCAGCTTCCCTCGCGCGCCACCATGCAATGCAAAGGGAGCTTCCTGCCTCGACCGGACTTGTTTACTCCATGATATTCCATGCCCGGGTCGCCATATAAACCCCGCCCTTCCCCACCATATCTTCGCACACGCCGTCGCTCATCCTCACCTTGTACACGCGCGCAGCATTCTCCATTGGAGCGGATTAAGCTCGGCACCAACGAACTCTAAGCTCTAGCGATGGCAGACGCAACGGCGCCGCGTCCGCTGCTCCGCCGCGTGCTCTCGTTCCGGGAGCCGCTGCTGCTCATCCCCCACCTCGTCGTCTTCCTCGGCACCGTCGCGTCCGCCTTCTTCCACAGCTACGCCTCCTTCCTCCAGTCCTTCGCCAGGTCCATCGTCGTCCCGTCGCCGGCCGCCTGCGCCAAGTGTCCGTACGCAACGTCGTCGGCGGTGTGCTGCGAGGACGTCGGCGCCGAGGAGGAGGACGAGGACGAGGAGCTGAGGAAGGAGGAGGTGGAGGCGATCATGGCCAGGATCGGGCTGGGAGTGGCCGGCGCCGGCGAGGGGCTGAGGGCCAGCATGGGCCACAACGAGGTGTCCCGGCTGTTCGACGCCGAGGAGCCGAGCTTCGCGGAGGTGCGGCGCGCGTTCGCGGTGTTCGACGGCGACGCGGACGGGTTCATCGGCGCGGCGGACCTGCAGGGCGCCCTCGCGAGGCTCGGGTTCACCGACGTCGACGCCGCCGCGTGCGGGGCCATGATCTCGTCGAGCTGTGGGTCCACGGACGGCAGGATGAACCTGTTCCAGTTCGTCAGATTCCTCGAGGACGGCCTCTGCTGACAGACCGATCGGCCTCTCTTTTTTGATCCGTTGCACGGTGCGCGGCTCGGCTGGCGCGGCAGAAGATGGGAGTGTGTGCGTGCGTGCGTGTGCTGGTGTGGTGTGGTGTTCTTTCTTGCTTTGGATTTTTCCTTCTGCGGCGCGAAGAGTTGGGGGTGAGCGAACTGTGCAACAAATTAACGCACTAATTCTCGAGCTTATTAATGGGATCGAACTGATTTCGCCAATTGATCATAAATAAACTTTGGCGATCTCAGCTGCCTTGATTATATACGTGCATTGCTTCCAAAATCGGATCTGTCTCTGCGAAATCGTGTAAAAAAAAATTCAAGGCTGGCAGTTCAAACTTGAGACTTCAACCCAGACGATACAGAGGCGACCGACGCCCCTGCACTGCTGCCCGGAGAATCTCTCTGCTCCTTCTGGCCCGATCCCGTCGCGTGCGTGCGTCGACAACTCGACAACACAGGCTGCCAATTCGTCCTGCCATCACGAGGAAGCTTCCTCGAGGCTGCCTGCGGTTGTACGTACGAAATGGGAAAATTCGGTGAAGTTGACACGATCACAAGGGTCCAAGCCCGCGCAGCCACCCGCGTTTAACAAGTGTGTGGAAGCGGGAGCGCATGCATGCGACCCTGATGCCGAGCGTGACGTGAATCGCGCGCGATGGAGGCCTTGGCGCAGGCTAGGGAAAGTCGGAAGCTGCGCGGAAGTGCCGGCCGTTGCATTCGAGCGTACGTTGACACATGCGTATACGTGTTTGTCTCTCGACTCTGTGACTGCGGAGTGGGTGGGAGTAATTCACAAGGCGAGTCGCGTTGTCGCCTTATTCTCATCGTGTCCGGGAATCTGATCCCCGGACATAACCCGGACATAATAACACCAAACTTGAAATATTTCATCATTTCAAAAAATCTTCACTTTTGTCCAAAGTATAGTTTGCAATATTTTTTTCTCGAATATGCACGAGTGTGCATATCATATATTAAAGAAGAAAGGCAAAGAGTGCCTCCATCATAGTTTACAGAGTTTTTATTACATGCTAATCCTCATCACTCACCCACCTCTCAACCCTAGTAAAGAAGGGCATTGCATTCCCTTTCAAAAGCCCAGCGGAGGACCAAGTGAAACCCTCAGAACACACCTTTCTCAGCAGCTGCTCGAGCGAAGGCCGCGCTCCCTCAAAGACAATGGCATTTCTATGTTTCCACAACTCCCACCAAGTAAGCACGAAGATGGTGCGAAGATCCTTCGTGCTGACATTGTTCGATCCAAGCTTGTCGACGACCCACTCCACCAGCGAGTCTTGGGCAGTAGGTATCCAACTCGGTGTCCCAACGCAACAAAGATCGCTGCCCAAACTGTCCAAGCAAATACACACGTGAGCAGTATATGATTGATCGTTTCTTCCTCTTGATCACAAAAAAGGGCAAGCGGCCTGGTGAGGTAGGCCTCGGCGTGCAAGACGATCCGAGGTCCAGCATCTGTCCTTCATGGCCAGCCATGTGAAAAACCTGCATTGCATAGGAGCACGCAATTTCCATGTCAGGTCCGCCTTGGGATCACCTCCCGGCCCCAAAATCCAGCCGCATATGCCGATTTCACAGAGAACTGCCCATTAGTCTCCCACGACCATGTTATCTCATCCGGCTCGTCATCAGAAGGATCCCAACCATTGACCGCCTGCCAGAGTGCAAGAAACTCGTGCAAGGTCTCGGGCCCAAAGTTGGGGCTGATGTCCATCGCCCAAGACCCTTCCTCCATTGCCGTACTGACCAACCTCAGCTTCCGAGTTCGGGGTGGCACAAGATCATAGACTCGCGGTGCAATCTCCTGGATTCTTTGTCCATGTAACCATCGGTCCTCCCAAAAGAGCGTTGTTCGTCCCGACCGCACATTACTCCTCATGGCTGCCTGGCACAACATGTTTGCTTCCTCCGCAACTTTGATTCTGAATTCATTCCAGGGTCTTGACTCGCCAGTCCTCTTCAGCCACGGCCAACGAGCTTGCATGGCGATATTCATCCATCTTAGATTAGGCAGCCCCAATCCACCTGCCCACTTCGGCATACACACCATGTCCCATGCAACAACACAATTGCCACCGTTTGCTTCAGCTCTTCCGCACCATAAGAAGTCGCGGCAAATCTTGTTCATTTCCGCGATAGTTTTCGCAGGGAGGTCCAAAGCCATCATAGCATGGATTGGCATGGCACACAGGATGGACTGCACAAGAGTTAGTCGTCCACTCTTAGGCATAAGAGCCGCCTTCCACTTTGGTAATTGATTTGCCATGTGATCCACCAAATACTGCAGGTGCGTCGCTAATTGTTTTCTTAACGATAGTGGTAGCCCAAGATACTTAATCGGAAACAATCCCAAGGGGCATTGCAGCTCATTGCATGCCATAGCAATCTCCTCCTCGGAGCACCTGATGGGTAGGGCCGCAGATTTGCGCATGTTGATTCTCAGCCCTGCCGCCTCTCCAAATAGCTCAAAGAGAGAGTTACAAACCTCCAGATCCAGTGGATTAGGCTTGACAAATAACACCACGTCATCTGCAAAGATAGATAGGCGCTTCCTCATGCCAACACGCGCCAAGGGTGACAGCACTCCTCTACCCATAGCCACCTCGAGCATCCTTTGCAGGGGCTCCATTGTTAGAATGAAGAGCATTGGGGAGATGGGGTCGCCCTGCCGCAGCCCTTTACAGTTGTAGACCGTGTCTCCCGGATCGTCATTCACCATGATCTTGGTGGTCGATGTTGCAAGTATCCCGCATATCCAAGATCTCCACCTCGGCCCAAAGCCCATTTGATGCAAAACCTCAATAAGAAAAGGCCACTGTACGGAGTCAAATGCTTTTGATATGTCAAGCTTGAGCAGCACAGTTGAACTCGTCAAAGCATGCAATCGGCGTGCCATGCTCTGCACAAGCATGAAGTTATCATGCAGCGATCTTCCCTTGACAAACGCGCTCTGGTGGTTTCCAACCAGCATGGGTAGATCCTCCACCAACCGACAAGCAAGAACTTTCTCAAAGATCTTGATGGCCCCTTGAACAAGGTTTATAGGCCGGAAATCACTCACCTCCAAAGCCCCTTCCTTCTTGGGCAAAAGTGAGACGAGGGACTTATTGATTGCGGCCAAACCTCTCATATCCCCCTTGTAAAAGTTGTCCATCGCCTTCATGAAGTCCACCTTAATGATGTCCCAACAGGTTGCATAAAATCTACCGGTGAACCCATCCGGTCCCGGAGCTTTATCCATGGGCATGCTCTTAATCACCTTCTCCACTTCCTCAGCCGTGAACAGGTTCTCCAAGTGCGCTAAGTCTAGGTGCGGCATGCCCAACATATCCAGATTGAGAGCATGTAACCTAGCCTCCGGGGCACCAAAAGCCGCACCAAAGTAGGTATCCACCGCCGATGCCACCTCATCCTGCCCAGAATATAAGTTGCCATTGTGCTTCACTGCTCGTATGATATTCTTCCTTTCTCTATGACTAGCTTGCTGGTGGAAAAGCCTAGTGTTTCCGTCACCCTCACGCAGATGCAAAAGCCTTGATCGTTGCCTCGCTATCGTCCTCTCCAGAGAGCTCAAACCCAGTAGCTTTTTCTTCAGGCATTTCCTCAGCACCCTCTCGGCATCACATAATGCTCTTGTCTCCATGGCGATGTCAAGTTGTTTGATAACTTCAAGCGCAATCGCTATTTGCAGTTTCACATTTCCGATCCAACGGTCACTCCACCTTTGGAGGCTCACGGCAGTGGCTCTTAACTTGTTATGCAGCGTGAGATAATCATTGGTGGCAGCAGGTGTGGTGGACCAAGCCAACTTAACTACATCCATGAAACCCTCGGCCCGAGTCCAAAAAGACTCAAATTTTAAACGGCCCTTTATATTGATGCTCACATTCATATCTAGCACCAACGGGCAATGATCAGACACCGTCGTGCCCAAGGCCGAAAGAAAACTTGCTGGATAGGCCTCGTCCCAGTCATTCGAGACGAACACGTGGTCAATCTTCTCCAAAGTGGCCACTCTTCGTTCACTGGACCAGGTGTATCTTCTGCCGTTCAAGTATATCTCTTTTAGTTCCAAGGAGTTAAGTTTGGCGCGAAACCTCCCCATCATCCTTCGGTTGATCATGGCATTGTTCTCGTCCTCTTCACAAGTGATGAGATTGAAATCTCTAGCCACGAGCCAAGGCCCCACATGTAAGTCGCGAATATCCACCAAGTCTTGTAGGAACTCTACCTTTTCATCCTCCTCTTGTGGCTCATACACACATGTGAGCCACCAGGGTTGCTCGACCTCAGGGCATTTGACAAGCACGGTTAGCGTATGGTTGGTATAGTGCGGGCTAGAGAGTTGAGTTATCGTGGCATCCCAGGCCACCAAGATCCCACCGCGCGTTCCGGACGCAGGCAAATAGAAAAACTTTTCAAACTTAGCACCAAGGCATTGCCGTACAACGTTTAGCGATACATCATGCATTTTTGTTTCTTGGAGACACACAATGGCTGGGCAAGCCTGAGTCACCACCTGGAAAACCGCGTTCCGACGGGCAGGCGCATTCAGCCCTCGGACGTTCCACACCATCATCCTCAAAGGTTGTACATTCATCGCAAGCACCAACCAAGCCACCAGCGTGTGCGCTAACACACCTCCACCCCCTCCAGGGGCACAGCCGGCGATTCTCACCCGAATAAGGCGAGCACAACGGCGATGTGCACGTCCGAAAGCGGGCGGGAAAACAGATCCACGTACATCCTTAGAGCTTCCTCCGAGATGACCTCCACTTCATGCGCCAAACAGAGCTTCCTAATGAGCACCTGCTATTGCTTGGATGCCCCGTGCTTTGCCAGCCTCGCACTCCTCCTTGGCGTGACATCCAATCTTCTTTTCTTCCTCGGGTTGCGTGTTTGCACCACAGATGCGCGAGTGGTCGGGAGCGGCAAGATTGGAGAAAGAGATCTGCACATCTCAGCACGCATGCACTCGATATCACCATGCAACAACATATCACCACCAGACCGAGGCGGCGTGGCCTGGACCTGCCCATCTTCAACAGCAGTAACGGTCACATGCTCCGGCATGTCCTGGAACTGCCCATCTTCCGGCTCATCGGTAGTAGTGGGCGCATGCACTGGCTCAATCCCCTGCTCCACGTTACGGACCATGCATGTTGCATGGGTGCAACTCTCCTCCGATAGGCACACTTGGAAGGTTTCCATAGCCTCCACTTGTCTGGTTTGTCCTCATTCACACGCGTCGCTATCCAACTGGTGATATAGCGAGTCCAAGGCCCAGGAATATCCAGAAAAGCTGCTCCTGTCTTCCTCCAGCAGGCCCACCAGAGAGATACGACAGGTACCAATCAGGACGGATTCGCTACCGCGCAGACCCCCAGCAGGCACCAGATCCCTAGGCCTATCCACCTCGGGCGCGCAGCCAAGCCTGTCGGCCCTGGTCCATCTCAACAGCTGGACCGAGGCAAGGGAGACAGGTTGATCAACCATCCACCCCGTGGCCCCACATGACTCCACAGGCGCATCCCGACCGATGGGACCCACAGGCGACTCGGGCCGAGCCCCGATTGGCTGGCAAGACTCCACAGCAGCAACCGGTCCAAAAGCATGGCGCGGACGCAACCCGATGACATCCCCCACACAGTTGTTGCTGACCGAAGACCGGACCGGATCCGATGCAATTTGAACCTGACGCCCCGCCGGCGGTGGCGCCGCCGGCGAGGATGAACCTACCGTGCTGGCCGAGGAGTCACCAGCGGCCGTACCTCTCCTGGGCCGATGAAGGCCAGATCCAGGCACATGCTCATCATTGCCGGAGGAAGGCGATGGTGGCGGCGGCGGAGGCAGAGTTCGCCGCCCGTCAACATCTCCAACGTCCACCAACACCGGCTCTGCAAGAACGGTGATGTCGATCGGGTACCAGAGAGTCTTGGCCCGCCGTCCAGGAGCCACCCGATGGCCGATCTCCTCCGCCCAAATATTCCGCCTTGGCTCGTCGATGAAGAGCAGCCGGTGCCGAGGAATCCGCCGCGGCCGGTCCGTACGAAGCCAAACTCGAAAGTCCGCCATGTCCAAGCGTCGAGCAGTACTATCATCCACACCCACGACATATCCCAGGCCACGCAAGATCACACTGGCCGCACTCTGATTCCATCCATGCGCAGGCACGCCGCGCAGGGCGACCGGGACAAGGAAAGGCAGCGAAGCTGCCGTCGCCTGCGCCCGCCTGTTCCATGGCCGGAGATTGAGCTCGAACCATGAGGAATGCGCATGCCCTGCGCGGACCATCCTATCGCGGATCGCCCCGTCCCGGCACAACACGAGGAAATCGTCCGGGAAGTATGACCGGATGGACATATTCGCCGGACCGATATCGAACGCGGCGTGTAAGGCCTCCGCTGCCGACGCCAGATCCACCGTAGGCCTGTGGCCAGTCACCGTGACCAGAACGGCCCGAACAAGCTCCGCCTCCATCTGCCATATGTCATCGGATGCCTCCAGGAAACAGGCCTCCACTGGGTCCTCCAGCTCCACCGGAGCACGCACCGCCGCCGGCCGCACCGGCTCGTGCTGGCCAAAAGGCACCGAGAACTCCGGCCCAGCAGTCGCCCTGGCAGCCTGCAGCGATCCCTGGGCAGGCTCCCGCACCACATCACTCCAAAGTCGAACGACACCCGGAGGGGGAAGACCGGGCGGCGGCGGGGGAAGCGACTGCGAGGAGGCAGAGCGCCGAGGCGACGGGGGAGCGGCATCCTCAACCCGATGGCGCAGAGCAAGCGGCTCCACAGGCTGATCCACCGGAGAAGGGCTACGTGGCCTGGTACACCCGCGCGAGATGTGATCAACTCCACGGCAACGCACACAGAAGGGCGGGTTTGAGCAGTCCACCGAGATGTGCCCGTCGCTTCCGCAGTTGTAACAGCAACCATGTAACTTCGCCGGAAGCCGCGAGGAGGGCGACGGACGAGGGGCCGGCAGCACACGAGGCCGACCAGGCGGAAGACGGCGCCTTGGACGCAGATCCCGGCCAGGCGGAACCCGCGGGCGGCGGCACACCTTGGTGTGCCAAGCATCCTCCGCCCGCCGCGGAGCAGAGACACGCGACGGACCACTTGCCTCCCCTTGGACAATCGGGCCAAAGGCCGTGCCCAGGACAGGCGGCACGATGATGGAGCGCAGCTGGGGACGCAGCCGGACCGAGGGGGGCGGGGGAGGATCCGGGCGGCGAGTCGGCGCCGGGGAAGATGGAAGCGCCAGATTCGCCTGGGGCGCCAAAGACGAGCCGGATCCCGATGAGAGTGAGCCCGAGAGGGAGACACGAGAGGCCATAGCGACGAGACGGGGGTGGGCACCGCCGCCGGAGCGGAGACGGCGCGGAGGTGGCCGCCGGCGCCGGAGTGGCGGCCGTCACGGAGCGCTAGGCCTGGCTCAACCAACTAGTTGCAATATTTTGAACAATCCGCTACAGTAACCCGCATGCTACTACATTACAGTCAATGGGCTGGCCGAGTCAAACTGCCCCTGTGTGTCCCGCCCCTATCGCACGCAACGAGCTTCCAACAAGGACGACCAAAACGGAGCAAGGGGTGGGCTTCTATGTCTCGGCGCGACTATATCTCGCTTTAAGCGAGACCGAGCATAGCCTTGCATCAAGGAACGCCCTAGGAGCCCGGCCAAGTAGCGTTATGTTCATTTTTCTTCTTTGTCCGTTTGTTTTTTTTAGTTTTTTGTTCGTTCCTTTTCATTTTTTATTTTTTATATATTTCAAAATATTATAAATACATGTATTCCAAAATTTAATTTACTTAAAATATTAAAAACATTCGTCACGCATTTAAAAATCGACAATTGTATTTCCGAACGTTCCTACTTTCGCAATAGATACGAACGACTCGATCGTCGTTCGATCCGGAGCGAGCGATTCCCGCTCGCTTTTAATAAGCGCTAGCAAAAAATCAACGGTGTTGAGAATCGAACCTCCCACCTATAGGCTTGGGTTCTCTCTCGAGTAACCTACTCAGCTGGGGAAGTTTGGTGATTAGGAATATGTTAGATGCTTTTTGTACCGTGCCGCTGATTCCTGTCAGGAAAAAAAAAACGAAAATCTGATGTGAGTGTGCAGTACCTAAAATTCGAACCTGGGTCGTTAGGGAATTTAGTAGAGTCCCATTAACACCTCACCTAAATTGTTTTAGTGCCCATTTGTGGAGAAACCAACCTTTTCAATGCAAGAAAACAACCATTTACAAAAATCTGTTATACGTGTAGTTTTTCTCCTGCATTTCTCTAGGGTATCATTCACGTGATTAAGATAGCTTGATATGTCTTACGAACACTCTAACACGATTGTTGGTTGGATTAAAGACAATCCTAATTTTTAAGTGCACTCAATTATGGTAACAAAATCAAGTTTTCTATACATGTAATCCTATTGTTTTTGCGTAAACTTACCATGCATGCTAATTAACTTTGGTACAATTTGTATACATGCGATACATGTTTGAAATAGGTAAACCAACAATCAGACTTGGCAGCGAGGAACATAGATTTTATCGATACTTCTAACATGGTAATATACGCACCGTGGAACTGATAACTTATGTACAAATACGACGGTAAGTTGTTGCAACATACCCATGGTAACTTCTCTGTAAATAACATGATAATATATGCACCACAAACATGATAACTTCAGTACAAATACCACGATGCCTTTGAACAATGAAACGAGTTTGTTCAAACATACCCCGGTAATTTCTGTGTAAATTGCATGATAATTTACGTACCACAGACCTGATAACTTATGTACAAACACACTGATTACTTTGACCCGGAGAAATAAAAGTTGTTCCAACATACCTCCGGTAACTTCTTTCTAAATTTATATGCACCACATGCATAATAACTTATGAACAAAACACCACTGTAACTTCGGCCGATGGGGGGAGGGGGTGTCGCAATATATCATGGTAACTTTTTCGTAAATAATATGGTAATATGTGTACCACAGACATGATAACTTATGTATGCACACGGTGGTATCTTTGACCCGAGGGGAAAACGATGTTGAAAACATACATCCGGTAACTTCTGTGTAAATAACATGATAATATATGCACTATAGACGTGATAACTTACTTACAAAACACTACGGTAACTTTTGCCCATGAAAAATGTTTGTTCAAACATACTCCGATAACTTATGTGTAAACTGCATGATAACTTCCGTACCACATACATGATGACTTATGTACCACGGAGCATGGGGTTGTTTAAAAAACATACACCCGATAACTTCCCTGTAAATAACATGGTACTATACACACTGTATACGTGATAAGTGCCGCATAGACACCGTGGTAACTTTGACCCTGGGGTGGGAGGTAGAGGAGGAACTTCTTCGATAACATACCCCCTCCTGATAACTTTCGTGTAAATAACACGGTAATATACGCACCGTAGACTTGATAGCCCACATACCAGCATTGTGATAATTTTGATCTTGGGGAACGAAGTTGTTTGAAAACATACCCTATAACTTATGTGTAGATAGCATGGTAATATATGGACCACAGACGCGGTAACTCACGCACAGACACCACGGTAACTTGCCCTGAAAAAAGTTCTTGAAGACATAACACGATAACCTATGTGTAAATATCATGATAATATACACACATCCGAGGTGATAACTTACTTAGCCCATGCATGGTAATTATTTGGACGAAAAAGTCGTCGGGATATATCAAAATGGTATCTATTTTCGTAGGTCTTGTCGAGACGCATTTATTATGTGAAAATGATTTTTCAATCGGATTGAAAGTTTGAGCTATAAAACAAAGTTTTTTGGAATATGAAGAATTTATGATGACACCAAATTTCCCCCTCTAATGCATGCATGCATGTGCATGTGCATGCGAAGGGATGATTGAAGGAACTATTTTTATGCCTGGCAATTTATGTGTAAACAAGGTGATAACTTATGCACAATTGAAATGATAACTTACATATCGCGTGTGGTAACTATTTACCTGGAAAAAAAGTCGTCGAAACATACCAACATGGGATCTAGTTTCGAAGATCTCGTCGCGACAAATCTTTTATGTGAAAACAACTTTTTAATTCGGGCGACGATTTGAACTACAAAACATTTTAAAATTTTAGTTTCTAAAAAGATTTTGCTGACATTATCAATTTTGTTTCCGAAATAGATAAATCCCGAACGTTCCGAATTTAAGCATGTCATCCCGAATTTTTTTGATGGCAACTTTAGTTGCCGAGGTGGCAACTTTAGTTGTTAACACATGGCAACTTCGTTCCAGTTTGATTTTTTGTTAGAAAATTGCCATGTTTGTCAACATTGCCTTAACTAAAGTTGCCATGAAAACAGTTCGAATTAGCATGCTTAAATTCCGAACGTTTGGGACTTATTAAGATCCTTTGTTTTTTCTACATGCATGTAATTAGGAGAGACTAATGTATCTGCATGCATACATGCAATGGTGTAAAGTGTGCTGCGCGTGGCTTGTTCTGCGGGAGGGAGGTGGGAAGGATCGTTCGGATCTATCAAATAGGAACAAATGTTTGGAATATATCGCTGTCCTTTAAAAATATATTCATGCAGTGTTCATTTTTTTGGTTCGGGGAAATTATGAAAAATACTCGTACCAGTCAAAAAGATTCACATGTATTCAAAAACAAAAAATCAACGTGTATTTGAAAAAAGTTTAACATGTATTAAAAAATGTTCAAACATATATTTTAAAAAGTGTTCATCATATATTTGAAAGAAGTTTCAATGTGTATCAAAAAATATATCAAGCGTGTATACAAAAAAAATATACGACGTGTATTCGAGAAACTGTTGAAGTGTGTTTATAAAAATGTTCATCATGTATCTAAGAAAATGTTCAAGGTGTATCTGTTTTTCTTCACATGTAATACTAAAAGAAAATTCAACGTGTGTTTAGAAAATGTTCAACTTGTACTCATATTTTTCAAACATGTATTTGGAGAAATGTTGATCATGTATATGGAAAGTGTTCAACTGTATCAAAATGTTGAGCCTGTATGCGAAAAATGTACAACGAGGAGAGAAGAAGTGTCGAAGGTGATGGGTATTGTTGTCCATTGACTCAGAGCAGGCCATGTCTACGGCACACGGAGCGGTTGTGTGTCGCTGCATTGACGTGACGCCTAGGGGCTTTTTTCTCGCAGTTTTGAGACGAAACGAGGTGAATGGAGGACGCAACAATGGCTTTTTCAATGGCTCGGATCGCTACTACACAATGGTGTAGAAGGGGACCAATCTCACGTGAGATCAGTTGACCGGCGCCTAGCATGCCCATTAAATCTAAAAGCAGAGACCTCATCCCTTTTTCCTCGCAGTAACAGCACAGACATATCCTCTACAACCCTCCCGCACCTAGCAACTACACCATGCCGGTGCGCCGAAGCAACTCACGCCAATGCCTCCTGCCGCTCCCCTCTCCCTCTAACCTTGTTCTGCCCCCGCCGGCCTCCAGACTTGTGTGGGAACGACGGATACCCAGACTTATTCTGGTCTCTCCGAGAGTATATGGTGCCAAGGGACCCGTCTTTATGACAGTGTGCCCAGGAACAAATCTCAGCTTCATGTCTGATCTTCTTGACTAGCATTGTGCACATCATATCTCGGGTCCCGACAACAAACTCCAACTTAAGATCGTGAAGCAATGATGTTGTGGCATCCGAAGGTGAGCTAACAACAATTATACCATGAACAAAAACAAAAACAAATATTACAATATTGGCTTTGTTATGGAAGAATAAGGAGGTATATGCTTTCGAAGGAGTGGATCCCAGTTGTTGTAGTTGAGTGCTCAACCTGGAATATCAGGCTCTTGGGGCATATTTTAGGCCATAAATGGATTTAACCTATTTACACAAATAATGAGGTGCATCCTTATTTTCATACCCTGGTGGTTGCCGCATGAACACTTCATCCTCAAGAACACCATGAAAAAACAAGTCCTACACCACATCTAGCTGCCTTAAATTTCATCCCTTGGACACAACAATCGATAGTACCGCTGGGATGATTTTACAACAGGGCTGAACATATCCTCGCAGTCAATGCCGAACCTTTACTTAAGCCCATTTGCTACTAAGGTCTCTTCCAATGCAAAGGTACTTAGATGAGGTGCTAAGTGCATTAAATAGATTAGCAACTCAACTCCCCAATGGATAGGTGCTTAACTTGTTGTTGCTAAGCTCACTTTATTTAATAATTTAGCACTTAAACTCTTTCATGCATTCGTCAACTTCTTTCATTTAAGTGTTTTGCTAGGTTCACGTGCTTGGCATTGGTTCTTCCTGGGGTCATCAAAGTGCTCTCTCTCCTCCTTAATTACTGTGCCATGTCATTTTTTCGCTTAAGTGGCATGCTTAGCACCTCTCCACTATGAAGCATTGGGAAGGGCCTAATCTAATCTTATATATGTTATGATTCCATCAGACATTCTCTTAATTTTGTAGACCCATTTATAGTTAATTATATTTCTGCCTTTCTCTAGGGGGACTAGATGCCATGTCTTATCTTCATAAGTTCCAAATATTCATTGCCCATAGGTTCGTTCCGCTCTTTATTAGACAAAGCACACCTGTGCTGGTAAGAAAAGCACATTTAATTTTATCATACCTTATAGTCTCATCAGTATATGTTGACATATAAATGTATTGCCTAGTCTCTTCCATTAAACCGATTTTTTGGTTGTATTGACTAGAGCACGCACTTCTACATGGTAGCAGCGCCAAGAGGTCTTGAGTTTAAGACCCGGCTGGCGCAATTAAATTGCATCCCACTTCTGGTCCACGTTTAGGCCCGAGGGAGCCACACGTGAGGGGAAGTGTTGACATATAAATGTATTGCCTAGTCTCTTCCATCAGATCGGTCTTTTGGTTGCATTGGCTAGAGCATGCACTGCTACATTATACATATAGGCAGATCATATCTGTCATAAACCTAAGCTACTGAGTTTCTGTATGTAAGTTGTGAAGAACTAGACATGCATATCATAGTCCGCCTCCATCCTCTGCTCGCATTCCCCAGCAATACCGAACCCCCACTATCCTCACAATCACCATTTCCCCGACCCTATGAACCCGTCGATGGCGTCAATGGACCTAGCAACTATGCCACTATTCAGTGATGTGTTGACATTCTCAGTGGGCATGGAACTATGGATACTCGTAGGCTATGGACACAAGTATAGATTTATGCCCGTTGGGTAGGGTATGTGTAAGATTTCATGACGCGAAAAATATGGGTACGGATATGAGATCATTGTACCCACATCATATCCTATGCATTGTCATCCTTTAGGACGTCTCATTTTTCTAGGAGATAGGCCCCATTTTAGAGTTTGGAATAGGTCCTAGATTTTGCCAGCTCGACTCTAGCGGGCACAACGGCTGAAACTGAATTTTTGTGGAGAACACACACACACACACACACACACACACACACACACACACATGACCCCCTATTTTGAATGGCTTGGGTTAAGAGGACATAGAGCAACTCTAGCTTCCCCATAAAGAAAAAAAGGCTCCTAGACATTTAGGGTTTCCCCGCCTCCGTCAGCGCCGTCGTCGATCTGCCTCATCTTTTGCGTCCTTAGGGCCATGGAGGCGTGGTGAATCCCTATCATTGCCAGTAGGAGGGATCATGCTTCGTTTTTAGGTGTTTTTACTCTGTTTAGGGTTTGTGTCCTTCTCAGTAAGGCGAGGTGGCGGCGACTCCCTGAAGATGGAAGAAGGTTCTTCTCTCCTAGCCCCTGTCCTGGCGGTGCATCTTGCGTCATCCGAGGGCGTGTGGAGGTGTGTCTCTGGCGGATCTCATGAGATTCGGTTAAGTTTTGTCTTCGAAGGATCCGGTCTTCGTTCGTATGTATTCACGTGTCTACAGGTTGGATCCTTTTGATCTACGCTTCTCTTCATAGGCGGCAGTTGTAGTTATGATGTGCTAATCCTTTGAGGCCTGAGCATGACTTTCTGACTGTCTACTACAATAAGGTTTGCCCAGCTTTGATGAGGGGGGTAATGATGACTCGCGCCTTTGGCTCGCTCTAGTATTTGTATTTGTCGCTAAGTAATCTACAAACATGAATATCTATTTTTTTTACTTTTTGTGTTTTTTGTACTATTATAATGTTTGATGTATAGATTAGAATTTTTTTAATAGGACTGGGACAAGTCTTTAGAGTCGCGGATGAAACGCTTTCAGCCCCAGCTCGCGTGCACCTTCCGTCCCCGAGCATCACACCAGTGAAGACTCACGAGCGGATATATCCGAAGTATCTGATGCTCGCCCTGCTGCTTCCCGGTAGCCTGCGTGCTGCTGCTGCTAGCGACCGGTGCACTGAACCAACAAAACTCCAGTCGAATCCGCCTTGCCATGGTGTGGTTGGTGCCGTGCAAGGTCTCGCCGCCACCTCCTTTTTCTTCCAAGTGATCTGACGCAGAAGTCGTCGCCTGATGATTGTTCCAACGACAAGGAGACTAACGGTGGAACGACGCCGCCGAGGGGGGGCCGAGCGTCTGAGCGAGACAACATGATGATTGGTGCATGGATTCGGTGCTACAAACGGGACGCTCAGTGAACGCCAGAGGGTAAACTGGTCAAACGGGATGGAGTCTCGGCAAATCAACAGAGTCTTCAGGTCAAGCTTGGTCTCGATTTCCTTTTATTCTGCGGCAGTGGGGAAATCGAGGTCGCTAACGCTTCTTCTTGGTGATACTACTACATAGAGCATTGCCTGAAAGTTTCCAGTGTAATAAACCCCGTCGACAACGGAAATATTTATAGTTGAGGGAACTTGTGTACATACATTGACCACGCCCTAGTTGGTCGTGAGCAAGTTACTCTGTAGCGGGCTGCTCTTTTGAGCGAGACTTGTCAGTTGTCACTACTCACTGAAAGGTACCTGCAGAATTTAGTCACCCACGATTGGCTATAGTTTAGTTGAGTTGCCCCAACGCATGGTTAACTCCAAGTCCGCACCAGCAATTTCGCGTGAACTGCACACACGGTTTTTCGCATTAGACAACGCCGGCGTTCCTACTACGAGGTATTCCAGTTTCGAATTCAAATTTGACTTGAACCTGTCGATGCCTGCGCAATTACGACCCGACTGGGTCGAGCCTATATCCATCTTCTGCCGGTCAGGTAGGGATGTAAGACGCATCCGTGACGTTCGTGACCGTCAGCTAAGATGAAAATGTTGCTTTAAAAATCGAGCTAATATAAAAACCACAAATGCAAATGTTCGCGGACATCATGGACGCGTCCTGCAATTTTTGTTTTGTCATTTGGGCGCGAATGTTTTTGTTTGTAAGGCCAAACGAACATTTCCCTTTGTTTTATACCACTTCAAGCAACAAAACCACAAAACAGTTATTTTCTCTACAAGTTAGATAATTGCTAGACCGACAGATACGCCATAGCATTATGAGTTTAGCAACTCATGTTGCACCTATTCATATTTCTATTGTTGCCAAAATACGATGAATTTCCGCACTAACATATATGTCTCGTAACTCTAATACGACTTTAGGTGGTCGCTCTCGCAACTCCCGAGGCCACCATGCCGCCTCCCCTACAGAGCGCCACCGCCACCTCTCCATCCTCTCGCCGCTGTCGGAGGAGGCCATCGGGCAAAGCCCCTAGGCGGACGGCGGCAGCAAGGCCGAGCGCGGCCCAGTCCCACACTCCAAGCTAATCCACCGACCCAAAGCGCCCCGCTTCCTGCTTCCTTACTACCGGGCGGCTAGCGCTGCTTTCCTTGCCGGTTCATGCAGGTCGTCGTCTCCCTCAGCCACTGCTCCCCAGCCACTACAAATCTGCTCCCCTCCGCCATTGACTTCATCGGGCCCCCACGTGCTTCGTCTGTTGGGTAACGTTGCATGGAAAACAAAAAATTTCTACGCACACATAAGGTCTATCCATGGAGATGCATAGCAACGAGAGTGGAGAACATCTTCATACCCTTGAAGATCGCTAAGTGGAAGTGTTTATCAACGCGGTTGATGTAGTCGTACACCTTCACGATCCATCCCGATCAAGTACCGAATGTACGGCACCTCCGCGTTCAACACACGTTCAGCTCGATGACGTCCTCGCCTTCTTGATCCAGCAAGAGGGGCAAAGTAGTGGATGAGTTCCGGTAGCACGACAGCGTGGTGATGGTGGTGATGAAGAACAATCTCCGCAGGGCTTCGCCAAGCACAAAGGAAACTAGACGGACGATAAACTAGAGGGGCGGGGTTGCCGACACACGGCTTGGTGAATCTTGATGTGTTCCGGGTGCTAGCCCTGCCCCTCTCTTTATATGTTGAGCCCTGTAACTTGGAGAAAGAGCCTCCTAAAAGTCGGTTTAGCCCGCAAGGCAAGACACCTTCTCGGACTCCAGGACCAGACGCCAGGGTCCCTGGCGTCTGGCCCCCTAGCCTCCGCAAAACTTCCTTTCGCACATTCCAAAAGCCTCATGGGCTTTACTCTTGGCCCAAATAAAGTGTTCTCGTACCCGAAAATTTCGGGAAACATCCAAACCCCTTCCGGTGAATTCCAGAACCCTTCCGGAGACTAAACACTATTATCCCATATATCAACCTTTACCTCCGGACTATTGCGGAGTTCCTCGTCATGTCCGTGATCTCATCCGGGACTCCGAACAACAATCGGTCACCAACATACATAACTCATATAATACTATATCATCAACGAATGTTAAGTGTGCGGACCCTACAGGTTCGAGAATGATGTAGACATGACCGAGACATTTCTCCGGTCAATAACCAATAGCGGGACATGGATGCCCATATTGGTTCCTACATATTCCACAAAGATCTTTATCGGTCGAACCTTTATGACGACATACGTAGTTACCTTTGTCTGTCGGTATGTTACTTGCACGAGATTCGATCGTCGGTATCTCCATACCTAGTTCAATCTCGTTATCGATAAGTCTCTTTACTCGTTCCGTAATACATCATCCTGTAACCAACTCCTTAGTCACTTTGCTTGCAAGCTTCTTGTGATGCTGTATTACCGAGAGGGCCCAGAGATACCTCTCCGTCATACGGAGTGACAAATCCCAGTCTCGATCTCAATATAATTCTAGCATGAATAATAAACCTTTATCATAGATAAGGAAATATAGTAATAACAACTTTATTATTGCATCTAGGACATATTTCTATCAGTCCCCCACTTGCACTAGAGTCAATAATCTAGATTACATTGTAATGAATCTAACACCCATGGAGTCTTGGTGCTGATCATGTTTTGCTTGTGGAAGAGGCTTAGTCAACGGGTCTGCTTACATTCAGATCCGTATGTGCTTTACAAATTTCTATGTCTCCATCCTCGACATATTCGCGAATGGAGTTGAAGCGTCGCTTGATGTGTTTGATTCTCTTGTGAAACCTGGCTTCCTTCACTAAGGCAATTGCTCCAGTGTTGTCACAAAAGATTGTCATTGGACCCAATGCACTGGGTATTACCCCTAGATCGGATATGAAATCCTTCATCCAGACTCCTTCATCTGCTGCTTCCGAAGCAGCTACGTACTCCGCTTCACATGTAAATCCCGCCACGACGCTCTGCTTAGAACTGCACCAACTGATAGCTCCACCATTTAATATAAACACGTATCTGGTTTGCGACTTAGAGTCATCCAGATCTGTGTCGAAGCTAGCATCGACGTAACCCTTTACGACGAGCTCTTCGTCACCTCCATAAACGAGAAACATATCCTTGCTCCTTTTCAGGTACTTCAGAATATTCTTGACCGCTATCCAGTGATCCACTCCTGGATTACTTTGGTACCTCTGTGCCATACTTATGGCAAGGCACACATCAGGTCTGGTACACAACATGGCATACATTAAAGAACCTATGGTTGAGGCATAGGGAATGACTTCCATTCTCTCTCTATCTTCTGCCGTGGTTGGGCTTTGAGTCTTACTCAATTTCACACCTTGCAAAACAGGCAAGAACCCCCTCTTGGATTGATCCATTTTGAACTTCTTCAAAATCTTATCAAGATATGTGCTTTGTGAAAGTCCTATTAAGCGTCTTGATCTATCCCTATAGATCTTGATGCCCAATATGTAAGCAGCTTCACCGAGGTCTTTCATTGAAACATTCTTATTCAAGTATCATTTTATGCTATCCAGAAATTCTATATCATTACCAGTCAGCAGTATGTCATCCACATATATTAGAAATGCTACAGAGCTCCCACTCACTTTCTTGTAAATACAGACTTCACCGTAAGTCTGTATAAAACCAAATGCTTTGATCACCTCATCAAAGCGTTTATTCCAACTCCGAGATGCTTGCACCAGTCCATACATGAATCGCTGGAGCTTCACACTTTGTTAGCACCTTTAGGATCGGCAAAACCTTCCGGTTGCATCATATACAACTCTTCCTTAAGAAACCCATTAAGGAATGCAGTTTTGACGTCCATTTGCCAGATTTCATAATCATAAAATGCGGCAATTGCTAACCTGATTCGGACAGACTTAAGCATCGCTACGGGTGAGAAAGTCTCATCGTAGTCAACCCCTTGAACTTGTTGAAAACCTTTTGCAACAAGTCGAGCTTTGTAGGCAGTGATATTACCATCAATGTCTGTCTTCTTCTTAAAGATCCATCTATTATCAATGGCTTGCCGATCATCGGGCAAATCCACCAAAGTCCACACTTTGTTCTCATACATGGATCCTATCTCAGATTTCATGGCCTCAAGCCATTTTTCGGAATTTGGGATCATCATAGCTTCTTCATAGTTCATAGGTTCGCCATTGTCTAACAACATGATTTCCAGGACAGGATTGTCGTACCACTCTGGTGCAGAACGTGCTCTGGTCGATCTACGAGGTCTAGTAGTAACTTGATCTGAAGTTTCATGATCATCATCATTTGCTTCCTCTCTGGTTGGTATAGGCATCACGGGAACGGTTTTCTCTGATGTACTACTTTCCAATTCGAGAGCAAGTACAACTACCTCATCAAGTTCTACTTTCCTCCCACTTACTTCTTTCGAGAGAAACTCCTTCTCTAGAAAGGACCCATTCTTAGCAACAAAGATTTTGCCTTCGGATCTGTGGTAGAAGGTATACCCAATAGTTTCTTTCGGGTATCCTATGAAAACACACTTCTCCACTTTGGGTTCGAGCTTATCAGGTTGAAGCCTTTTGACATAAGCGTCGCATCCCCAAACTTTAAGGAACGACAACTTAGTTTTCTTGCCAAACCATAGTTCATACGGTGTCGTCTCATCGGATTTAGACGGTGCCCTATTTAACGTGAATGCGACTGTCTCTAATGCATAACCCCAAAATGACAGTGGTAAATCGGTAAGAGACATCATAGAACGCACCATATCTAATAAAGTATGATTACGACGTTTGGACACACCATTGCGCTGTGGTGTTCCACATTGTTTTAAGTTAAGGCCAAACTCGTAACTCAAATATTCGCCTCCGCGATCAGATCGTAGAAACTTTATTTTCTTGTTACGATGATTCTCCACTTCATTCTGAAATTCTTTGAACTTTTCAAATGTTTCAGACTTATGTTCATCAAGTAGATATACCCATACCTACTCAAATCATCTATGAAGGTTAGAAAATAACGATACCCGCTGCGTGCTTCAACACTCGTCGGACCGCATACATCGGTATGTATTATTTCCTATAAGTCATTAGCTCGCTCCATTGTTCCAGAGAATGGAGTTGTAGTCATGTTGCCCATGAGGCATGGTTCGCAAGTATCAAATGATTCATAATCAAGTGATTCCAAAAGTCCATCCGCATGGAGTTTATTCATGCGCTTTACACCAATATGACCTAAACGACAGTGCCACAAGTATGTTGCACTATCATTATCAACTTTGCATCTTTTGGCATCAATATTATGAATATGTGTATCACTACAATTGAGATTCAACAAGAATAGACCATTCACTAAGGGTGCATGACCATAAAAGATGTTACTCATATAAATAGAACAACCATTATGCTCTGACTTAAATGAATAACCGTCTCGCAATAAACAAGATCCAGATATAATGTTCATGCTCAACGCTGGCACCAAATAACAATTATTGAGGTCTAAAACTAATCCCGAAGGTAGATGTAGAGGTAGCGTGCTGACGGCGATCACATCAACCTTGGAACCATTTCCGACGCGCATCGTCACCTCATCCTTAGACAATCTTTGTTTATTCCGCAACTCTTGTTTTAAGTTACAAATATGAGCAACCGAACCACTATCAAATACCTAGGTGCTACTACGAGCATTAGCAAGGAACACATCAATAACATGTATATCAAATATACCTTTGTTCACTTTGCCATCCTTCCTATCCGCCAAATATTTGGGGCAGTTCCGCTTCGAGTGACCATTATCCTTGCAGTAGAAGCACTCAGTCTCAGACTTGGGTCCAACTTTGGGTTTCTTCACGGGAGCGGCAACTTGCTTGTCGTTCTTCTTGAAGTTCCCTTTCTTTCCCTGGCCCTTTTTCTTGAAACCGGTGGTCTTGTTAACCATCAACACTTGATGCTCTTTCTTGATTTCTACCTCCGCCGATTTCAGCATCGAGAAGAGCTCTGGAATTGTTTTCGTCATCCCTTGCATATTATAGTTCATCACGAAGCCTTTGTAGCTTGGTGGCAGTGATTGAAGAACCCTATCAATAACACTCATCTGGGAGCTCAATTCCCAGCTGAGTCAAGTGGTTATGATATCCAGACATTTTGAGTATGTGTTCACTGCCAGAACTGTTCTCCTCCATCGTACAACCAAAGAACTTGTTGGAGACTTCATATCTCTCAACCCGGGCATTAGCTTGAAATATCAATTTCAACTCTTGGAACATCTCATGGTTCTAAGTCGTAAATCATGGCACACTGAACTATCGAGTAGTCATCAGATCGAGCTTGCCAGACGTTCACAACATCTGCAGCAGCTCCTACAACAGGTCTATCGCCTAGCGGTGCATCAAGGACATAATTCTTCTGTGCAGCAATGAGGATAATCCTCAAGTTACAGACCCAGTCCGTGTAATTTCTACCATCATCTTTCAACTTAGCTTTCTCTAGGAACACATTAAAATTCAACAACAGTAGCACGGGCCATTTATCTACAACATAGATTTGCAAATATAATGAGGACTAAGTTCATCACAAATTAAGTTCAATTAATCGAATTACTAATGAACTCCCACTTAAATTAACATCCCTCAAGTTATCTAAGTGATACATGATCCAAATCAACTAACCCATGTGCGATCATCACGTGAGATGGGGTAGTCATCAATGGTGAACATCTCCATGTTGATCATATCTACTATATGACTCATGTTTGACCTTTCGGTCTCCAGTGTTTCGAGACCATGTCTGTACATGCTAGGCTCGTCAAGTTTAACCCAAGTATTCTGCTTGTGCAAAACTGGCTTACACCCCGTTGTATGCGAACGCAGAGTCTATCACACCCGATCATCACGAGGTTCTTCAAAACGACAAACTTTAGCAACGGTGCATACTCGGGGAGAACACCTTTATCTTGAAATTAAGTGAAGGGATCATCTTATATTGCTATCGTCGTTCTAAGCAAAATAAGATGCATAAAGGATAAACATCACATGCAATCAAAATGTGTGACATGATATGGCCATCATCATCTTGTGCTTTCGATCTCCACCTCCAAAGCAACGTCATGATCTCCATCGTCACCGGCGCGACACCTTGATCTCCATCGTCGCGTCGGGGTCGTCTCGCCAACTATTGCTTCTACAACTATTGCTAACGCATAGCGATAAAGTAAAGCAATTACATGGCGCTTAATGATTGACACGCAAGTCATACAATAATTAAAAGACAACCCTAAGGCTCCTACCAGTTGTCGATATTACAAAACATGATCATCTCATACAACAACATATATCACATCATGTCTTGACCATATCACATCACAACATACCCTGCAAAAACAAGTAAGACGTCTTCTACTTTGTTGTTGCAAGTTTTACGTGGCTGCTATGGGTAACTAGCAAGAACCGTTCTTACCTACGCAAAACCACAATGGTGATTATCAAGTTTTCTGTTTTAACCTTCTGCAAGGACCGGCCGTAGTCAAATTCGATTAAACTAAAGTGAGAGAAACAGACACCCGCTAGCCACCTTATGCAAAACAAGTTGCATGTTAGCCGGTGGAACCGGTCTCATGTACGTGGACATGTAAGGTTGGTTCGGGCTGCTTCATCCCCAATACCGCCGAATCAAAATAAGACGTTGATGGTAAGCATTATGAAAATCACCGTCCACAACTCCTTTGTGTTCTACTCGTGCAAATCATCTATGCATAGACCTGGCTAATGATGCCACTATTGGGTAACGTTGCATGGAAACAAAAAAATTGTACGCACATGCAAGATCTATCCATGGAGATGCATAACAACGAGAGGGGAAGAGCATCTTCATACCCTTGAAGATCGCTAAGCGGAAGCGTTTATCAACGCGGTTGATGTAGTCGTACACCTTCACAATCCGTCCCGATCAAGTACCGAACGTATGGCACCTCCACGTTCAGCACACATTCAGCTCGATGACGTCCTCCCCTTCTTGATCCAGCAAGAGGGGCGAAGTAGTGGATGAGTTCCGACAGCACAACGGCGTGGTGACGGTAGTGATGAAGAACAATCTCCGTAGGGCTTGGCCAAGCACAACGGAAACTAGACGGAGGATAAACTAGAGGGGTGGGGTTGCCGGCACACTGCTTGGTGAATCTTGATGTGTTCCGGGTGCTAGCCCTGCCCCTCCATTTATAGGTTGAGCCCTGGGGTTGTAACTTGGAGAAAGAGCCTCCTCAAAGTCGGTTTAGCCCGCAAGGCAAGACTCCTTCTCAGACTCCAGGACCAAACGCCAGGGTCCTTGGCATGTGGCCCTAGACGCTAGGGTCCCTGGCGTCTGGCCCACTGGCCTCCGCAAAACTTCCTTTTGCACATTCCAAAAGCCTCGTGGGCTTTACCCCTTGACGGTGTCCTGGACCAGGGGGTACCCACCACGTCTTCTCTCGACCAGCTGGATCGGGCCGAGGACCCCCATGATGATTCACTAATGGGCCAGTTCGGGCAGCCCATGCCGAATACAAGGAGGATTCCACAAGACTTGGCGCACAAGACAAGGACTCCTCTAAACCCTAGGCCAACGGTGCATATATAAACCGAGGCCAGGCTAGTCAATAGACAATCTGATATTCATTACTACTATCTCGTGGTAGACACATGTACTCTATACTACACCCATATGAAAACAATCAAAAGCAGCATGTAGGGTATTATCTCCTCAAGAGAGCCCGAAGCTGGGTAAAATCCCGTGTCCATGTTACCATCTCTCCAAGACGCCTAGCGTAGGACCCCTACTACGAGATCCGCCGGTTTTGACACCGACACCCCTTGGCCCAAATAAAGTGTTCTCGTACCCGAACATTTCGGGAAACATCCGAAACCCCTTCCGGTGAATTCTGGAACCCTTCCGGAGACTAAACACTATTATCCCATATATCAGTCTTTACCTCCGGACTATTCTGGAGTTCCTCGTCATGTCCATGATCTCATCCGGGGCTCCGAACAACATTCGGTCACCAACATACATAACTCATATAATACTATATCATCAACGAACATTAAGCGTGCGGACCTTACAGGTTCGAGAGTGATGTAGACCGAGACGCTTCTCCGGTCAATAACCAATAGCGGGACATGGATGCCCATATTGGTTCCTACATATTCCACGAAGATCTTTATCGGTCGAACCTTTATGACAACATATGTAGTTCCCTTTGTCTGTCGGTATGTTACTTGTCCGAGATTTGATCGTCGGTATCTCCATACCTAGTTCAATCTCATTACCGACAAGTCTCTTTACTCGTTCCGTAATACATCATCCTGTAACTAACTCCTGAGGGACTTTGCTTGCAAGCTTCTTGTGATGCTCTATTACCGAGAGGGCCCAGAGATACCTCTCCGTCATACGGAGTGACAAATCCCAGTCTCCATCCATGCCAACTCAATAGACACCTTCGGAGATACCTCTAGAGCACCTTTATGATCACCCAGTTACGTTGTGATGTTTGATGGCACACAAGGCAGTCCTCCGGAGTCCGGGAGTTGCATGATCTCATTGTCGAAGAAACATGTATTTGACATTAAGAAAGTAGTAGCAATAAACTAAATGACCATATCCTATGCTATCGGTTGGGTCTTATCCATCACATCATTCTCCTAATGATGTGATCCCGTTATCAAATGACAACTCATGTCTATGGTTAGGAAGCCTTAACCATCTTTTGATCAACGAGCTAGTCACTACAAAAAAAAGACACATCCGTGACATTTTGGGTCGAACGATTTTTTTTCCTGTCATGCTTATGACACTTCTATGACGATAATTGTGACAAAACCTAGTATCATCATAGATGTGGTGGGCTCCTACTTCTATGACCAAAAATCATGACAGAAAATGGGCTTTTCGTCCTGGGCGGGCCGGAGACGCAGCTGCGTGACATTCTTTGGGCCGTCCATGACGGAAAAAACCGTGGTAGAAGCGAGGGCGAGGAAAATATCGGGGAGTTCCCGGTTACGGTTGGTGGTCGAGGGCCGAGCGATGCGCGTTTCTCTCATACATGTACGTGCGTGGGTGCGAGGCATTGGGCTCTAACTGAACCCAAGTGAGGCATTCGCCTACTGAACCCGAGCGATTGCACTGCAGGCTACGCGTTACTAAACCCGAGCGATCGATCGATCTGGCTGTTAACTGAACCCGATCGAGCTATTCCTTCGCTACTGCTGCTAACTGAAGCCGATCGAACCTGCTGCCTCCTT
>NC_057799.1:109178423-109190949 GCF_018294505.1 Triticum aestivum | reverse complement strand
GTAGTAGAGGCCGTTGCCGCTGGATGAACAGGACCCCGATCGATTAAGCCGGTTGGGGGTGGATGAACAGGACCCTGTGGATGGCTGGATGAATAGGACGACCCCGTGGAGGGCTGGTTGAACAGTAGCCGGTGGAGGGCTAGATGAACAGTAGCCCGTGGAGGGGTGGTTGAACAGGACCCCGTGGAGAGGGCTGGTTGAACAGTAGCCGGTGGAGGAGCGGTGGAGGCTGGATGAACAGGAGCCCATGGATGAACAGTCGCAGGTGGAGGCTGGAGGAGGTCGACGGTGGATGAACAGTAGCCCGTGGAGTCCCGTTTTGTGGTATGCCACACCCCTCCCGATGAACAGGACCCCCGTTTCGACCGTAGCGCTCCGACACAACTCCGTTTCCTCCGTTTTGCGATATGCCACACCCCTCCCGATCAACAGGACCCCATTTTGACCGTAGGCACTCAAATAGAAGTCCGTTTCCTCCGTTTTGTGGTACGCCAGACCCCTCGCGATGAACAGGATCCCGTTTCAACCGTGGCCGGTCGAACAGAAGGTCGTTCCTCCGTTCTGCGGTACGCCAGGCCTCGTTTTGATCGGTTGTTCCATCCAAGCCGGTTGGCTCCCGATGAACACGGCAACGCAGTTTCTCCGTTCCGATCCAGCCATGTACACGAGCCCTGGCCGTACGTATGCGCGAGTAGGCGTTCGAGACCCCACCCGTATGTACGTACGTGGACGTATTTACTTGCACCCTGGATGTACGTACGTGTACATGCTACATGCGCGCCTCTACTATGACACGTGCCCTTCCTTACTCGGCCATGGTTCATCGCTGCAGCCTGCAGACAGACCGATCGACCAGTATGTACATACACGTTCGCGACCAGAATGACGACGCGATGTACGCTTCGACCAGGTGGGTCCCGACTGTCAGGTACTTCCTTGCGTGCGAAGATGTAGCTGGTGGGTCCCAGCAGTCAGGGAGGAAACGTTTTTTTTTGCGAAATACGGTGGCCCGTCCGATGGATCCCTGCTGTTAGGTGGAGGAATCATTATTTTCCGCGTAATAAGGAGGCACTTCCTTGCTGCTGCCGTGGACCCAGCTGTCAACCTCTACACGTATAGTACTCTTCCGATGGAAGTTGTTCCTTAACCACATTGACCACGTCGCGCCGAGAACACCAAGGCAGTGGACGGCGGCGAGGCCTATGAAGGGGACGACGCGGAGCCGGGGAAGACGCGGCAGTGGATGCCCACGCGGAGAGGAGTACGAGGGTTCACTGGTTCGGCTGTGGTGTGAGGCTGCCGTCGCCACAGAATAACAGGGGGTGTGGGTGAGTAGAGGGATGGCCTGGCCAGCGGTGGGAGTAGTAGGGGGCGGTGAGGCCTCCGCGGCAGCACAGCCGGCCACGGGAGGCAAGAGCATGCAGTGGTTTGGACGCCTGGAGCAAGAAAATCAGAGGTTGAAGAAGCAGGACGAACATTGGATGTTAACAATCCAATGGTCATTGGTGATAGAATCGTTTGTTGACTAAGTTGACAAAGCCCTCCGTCCGCGTCAACTTAGTAGGCCCACAAGTCAGCCTCCCACTATGGTGGGTCCCAGCTAGCAGGGGGAGTATTCATTTTTTTGTGCGTAATAAGGAGGCACTTCCTTGCATGCGAAGATATAGCTGGTGGGTCCGAGCTGTCAACGGGGGATCATTTTTTTCACGAAATACAGAGGCCCTTCCCGTGGGTCCCAGCTATCAGGTGGAGGAATCATTATTTTGCGCGTAATAAGGAGGCACTTCCTTGCTGCGTGTAACACCCACGATGCGGCTATATCTCCCACGTGTCGAGGCACGACTTAGAGGCATAACCGCATTGTGGTTTTGTCGCAAGAAGGGTCATCTTCACACAATCCCATGTAATGAACAAGAATGGGATAAAGAGTTGGCTTACAATCGCCACTTCACACAATACGTAAATAAATCATACATCAATCAGAGTACACACATCGGTCCAACTACGGAACCAAAATAAAAGAAGACAACCCAACTGCTAGATCCCTGATCGTCCCAACTGGGCTCCACTACTGATCAACATGAAGAGAAACAACACAACGAACAAGATCTTCATCGAGCTCCCACTTGAGCTCAGTTGCGTCACCTGCACTGGTATCATCGGCACCTGCAACTGTTTTGGAAGTATCTGTGAGTCACGAGGACTCAGCAATCTCACACCCGCGAGATCAAGACTATTTAAGCTTAAAGGAAAGGATGGGGTAATGAGGTGGAGCTGCAGCAAGCACTAAGCATATATGGTGGCTAACATACGCAAATGAGAGCGAGAAGAGAAGCAACGGAACGGTCGTGAAGCTAGCAATGATCAAGAAGTGATCCTGAACTCCTACTCACGTCAAACATAACCCAGAAACCGTGTTCACTTCCCGGACTCCGCCGAGAAGAGACCATCACGGCTACACACGCGGTAGATGTATTTTAATTAAGTCAAGTGTCAAATTCTCTACAACCGGACGTTAACAAATTCCCATCTGCCACATAACCGCGGGCACGGCTCTCGAAAGTTTATACCCTGCAGGGGTGTCCCAACTTAGCCCATTATAAGCTCTCACGGTCAACGAAGGATAAACCTTCTCCCAGGAAGACCCGATCAGTCTCGGAATCCCGGTTTACGAGACATTTCAACAATGGTAAAACAAGACCAGCAAAGCCGCCCGGATGTGCCGACAAATCCCGATAGGAGCTGCACATATCTCGTTCTCAGGGCACACCGGATTGTCCAAGCTTCCGATAGGCGAGCCCAGAGTTGCCCCTGGTGGCCACCGGCGACTGACAGGTTGGACCAACACTCAGAGGAGCACTGGCCCGGGGGTTTAAAATAAAGATGACCCTTGAGTCTGCAGAACCCAAGGGAAAAAGGCTTAGGTAGGCAAATGGTAAAACCAAGGTTGGGCCTTGCTGGAGGAGTTTTATTCAAAGCGAACTGTCAAGGGGGTCCCATAAATCACCCAACCGCGTAAGGAACGCAAAATCAAGGAACATAACACCGGTATGACGGAAACTAGGGGCGACAAGAGTGGAACAAAACACCAGGCATAAGGCCGAGCCTTCCACCCTTTACCAAGTATATAGATGCATTAAATAAGATACGAGATATTGTGATATCCCAACATAAACATAATCCAACATGGAGCAAACTTCATCTTCTCCTGCAACTAGCAACGCTATAAGAGGGGCTGAGCAAAAGCGGTAACATAGCCAAACAACGATTTGCTAGGAAGGGTGACAAAGGTTAGAGGTTGACATGGCAGTATGGGAGGCATGATATAGCAAGTGGTAGGTAGCGCGGCATGGCAATAGAACAAGCAACTAGCAAAGCAAAGATAGAAGTGATTTCGAGGGGTGGTCATCTTGCCTGAGATCCCGCAAGGAAGAAGAACGAATCCATGAAGAAGACAAACGAATGTAGTCGAACGAATCCTCACAACTCCGGAACGAAACCGAAGCTAACGAGAGAAGCAACCCGGAAAGAAACAAACAACCTAGTAAACAACCACCACATACACATGGCATGATGCAAAAACAAATATGATGCATGTCCGGTTTAATGAGGCATGGCATGGCAAAGTGCACAAACGAAACTACAAGTTAAGTGGGGCTCAATATGCAACGAGTTGCCTATTGACGAAACACCACATTTAATTATTTAGCTCTCTCTCGTTTAAGTACCCAACAATATTAAATGTTATTAACCATGGCAAGAGGTGAAGCATAATTAAACAACCTATCTAGGCAAGTTTAAAAGAGGCCGGAAATAACAAACGACAATTCCAATAAATCCTCATGTCATTTGAAAATTTTAATGCGAACATCAATTTTAGACATTTAAATGTTATTATCATGATGCGAATGACAGATGTAAGTTATATGCAATTTTATGAAAATGTTGACATGAAGATGATTAGGAGCATTTGGTCACCATGGCAGAAAGAATTGGGTGCCACGGCGATGAAAACGGAAACGATGCCATGGCAACGTCCCGGTTCCGATAACTCGTTGAGCGACCGGTGCAAACAAAGATGTGGATGTGCGGAACATGCAAAAGATGGTGGGGTGATCCCGGTTACCGGGTTCGCACGGGACGATGGCATGACAACGAGGAGGAACATGGAATGACAACTCGGAAACGGTGCAACAACGAGCATCTCATACAACACACATGCATTCGGTCCACGGACGTCGTCTCGGGGTTATACCTTCGAAGCGTGCATTCGGGGCGGAACGCGTTCGAAGTGGAAGTAGTTGTTCACGGGGTCATCATGGAAGTAGTCGTTCTCGCGATGGTAGTGGTGCACGGTCGTCGTGGTACTTGGCATCACATCGTGTAGTCATACACATTTCGTAGATGTTCATGTCGCCAGTGTCGTGGTACACGTTGTCTTGTCGAATCCGAGCTACGGTAGTCGTACACGACATGTTGTGGAAGTAGTGGTTCACGGCGGAGAGGAACTTGGCGTTTTCGCTACCCGAGTCTTCGGCGACGGCAGCTGTGCATGTTCCAACATCACACTTGGAGGGACACCGACGTCGTGGTACTTGGTGAATCCCGGAGACGGTACTTGACGATCCAGGTGACACGAGGCACACGTCCACGGTAGTCTTCGGACTTGGGCTCCGGGTAGATGACTTGAGGGTCTCAGTCAGGAGCACTTGTGGCAAGGAAGTGCCTGCGAACGAGACGATGCAGCACGAACAGGAGGCGGATGCCACGCTCAGGCGAGCGGCGGGGCTCCCTGGTCGGAGTCAGCAGGGACGGCACGAGGCGGTGATGAAGAGGAGGTCGCAGGGAGAGCTGCTGTAGGTGGATGCAGAAGGTCGCCGGGCGGCGGAGGTACGGCGGCGCGCTGGAGGTGGTGGTGCTCGCGGGTGCAAGGCGGCCGGTGCTCGGGCTCCGGCGAACTCCGACCAAAACGGAGGGAACGAGCGGATGCGGGCGCAGGTGCTCGAGGAGCTCCTCTCCTCGAGCGCTCGGGCGACGGGGGCTTGACGAGGAGGATGTGCGGTGCGGCCTAGCCCTGCAGAGGGAGACGCGGCGGCCATGGCGAGGAGGCAGAGGGAGGACACAGTGAGGGCAGAGCTCGAAGCGGGATGGTGGAGGTCGGGGAACGGCGCGACGGCCAGCTCCCGGGCCACGTGGCTGGACGCGAGCATGCGCGCGAAGCCGGCGAGGTCGGGGTTGAGCAGAGCAACAAGCCGGTGGCGGGGCTTGACGGGTCCAGGCGAGGGGCGGCGGAGCGCCATGGCTGAGGGAGCAGAGGAGGGGGCGAAGCAGAGGAGGAGGCTCGGGCGCTGGTGGGAGCAGCAAGGCAGCGCCATGGAGGGGCACGACTGGCCAGGAGGGCGTCGGGGTTTGGAGGAGGACGAGGGGAGAGGGGATCGGGCGATGGGTGAGTGGCGGCGCAGGAGGAGATCGAAGGGAGAGATGGGATCGGGCCATGGGAGCGGTCGGGCTAGGGTTTGGCTTAGGTGGGCCGCGGGGATTGGGCCTAGGCCTGGGTGGTGGGCTGCGGGAGGCCGCGGTGGCCTGGGCCGACTGCTGGAGAAGGCCGTGCTGCGGCTGCTCTCCTTCTCTCTTCTTTATTTCTATGGCAGAAAAGAATTAGAGAAAAGGAAAAGAAAGAGAGGGTTAGAGAAAGAATTTGCGCATGCGCACAATTTTTCCGGACTCACAAAAATACGCTTGATCCAGGAAAAATAGAAGTGGCCTGATTGGACGATATAAATTCAAATGATTTGAAGGAAGTGAGGGTTGGGAAGGTCCAAAAATGTTCGGATTTTTGGTGGAGCTCCGGAATAAGATGAAAAAAATATAATGCGAGGTTGGAGACCAAGAATTAAGATAACAAAGGCATTGGGATATTTGCAAGTGTGTTAAGGTGAACTCCAACGAATGGAATATTTATAATAGCTCCATAAATATTAGGAGGATATGTTAAAAAGAGAAATCACCATGTGAATTCCCTCGATTTAAATGGATCGAAGATCCATGCAATTTATTTAGTTGAGTTGAGATGCAAAGATTAATGACATGATGGCATGATGACATGATGCAATGCAAAAATAAAAGAGCAAGCACCGAAAGAAACACGCGGCGATCACGAAAATAAGGAAGTCTTCTGAAGCATCGGTCTTGGGGCATTACACTGCGGCCATGGACCCAGCTGTCAGCCTCTCCACATACAGTACTCTTCCGATGGAAGTCGTTCCTTGACCACATTGACCACGCCGCGCCAAGAGCACCAAGGCGGTGGATGATGGCGAGGCCTAGGAAGGGGACGACGCGGAGCCAGGGAAGACGCGGCAGTGGATGCCCACGAGGAGAGGAGTACGAGGGTTCACTGGTTCGGCTGCGGTGTGAGGCTGTCATCGCCGCAGAATAACAGGGGGTGTGGATGAGTAGAGGGATGGCCTGGCCAGCGGTGGGAGTTGTAGGGAGCGGTGAGGCCTCAGCGGCAGCACAGCCGGCCACTGGAGGCGGGAGCAGGCGGTCTCGCCGATGCTGGTTTGGGCGGGTGGTGCAAGAAGAGCAGCGATTGAAGAAGCAGCATGATCGTTTGATTCAAATCCAACGGTCACTGTTGCTGGAATCGTTTGTTGACTAAGTTGACAAAAACCTGCGTACTCGTCAACTTAGTAGGCCCATAGGTCAGCCTCTGAACCGGTGCGCCCCAGATGTCAGTGGGAGGAATCATTTTTTTCGCGTAATAAGGAGGCAGTTGATTGCGTGCGGCCAGGCCAACGGAGGGAGTAGGATGGGCCGGTGAAGCCTACGTGGCATCACAACGGGCGACAAGAAGAGGGAGTAGGCAGTCCCGCCGGCGCTGGTTTAGGCGGCTGGAGCAGGAAGATCAGAGATTGAAGAAGCACGTCGGCCGTTGGATGGGCATCCAACACTCACTGCTGCTAGAATCGTGTGTTCACTGACAAAGCCTTGCGTAAACAGTGAGCCTCGAAATCTGTGGCGTGTACAACCCATTTGCTATTATTTTTATATTTTTTACTCATTTGCTAATTCATATGGAATTTATTGCAGCCCATTTTCCATTTTTAGAATTGCTACCCATTTTCTGGTCAGTACCAGGGTTAAAAAATTGAACTAAAAAATGTGCGAAATTTTAAAAATTCACAAATTTTTGCTGCGCAACAAAATATTCTTAATCCAAAAATTAGTAGCCATACTAAAACAAATTTAAAAATAAATTAGTACTATGCCATGTTAAAATCCAATGAAATATGAAATATCAGTGAAGAACAAAAACAAAAAAATAAACTAATTGCCCATTTGCTATAATTTTTTTGGAATTTGTAACCCCTTTGATATTACTTTTAACATCTTTGGCCAGGCCGGAATGCATCCCTCCTCGTCTTGAAAGATTTACAGCCCAGTACGTTGGAGAAAACAAATAGGCCTAGCTTGGGTATTCTTCAAAAAGAAATAGTGGGCTACCTATTTTCCCAAAGAAAAAATTGTTGGGCTGGTCATGATGTTAGACGGACCACAGAGACCGCACAACCCAGTTTATAGCCTGCTCCTCCGAATAAATCTTCAAAAAAAGTTGTGCAATTCTGTCGTTAATTGACTATACGTTGACAATGATGTGGGTCCCAGATATAAGCAGGGTGGATTAGAGTAAAAAACGAGGGGTGCATCTGAGTTGTAAAAGAGGCGCTTGCTTGTGTTCGGGAGTGGACCTGGTGGGTCCGTACTGTCATACTCACAACTACAGTCCTCTCCTGATTCACTATGTTGACAGGGCCGGACGGCGGTGCCGCGACGAGTGCACCAAGGCAGAGGATAAAGTGTTGTCGCGAATGTGTTGGGTTGGGTTGGACATTCTTATTGAAAAATAAAAATGGACCGGAACTATTTACGACGTTGACTATGATTTGCATGGGTCCATTGGTTGCAGGAAGAAAATGGTGGGAGAAAGAATACTGGTCGCTATCTTTGCCTAAGAATAATATCAACTGAATTTAACGACACTATCATATGAAATAATATCCTCCTGTTAAAATTTGAGTTTTCAAATCGTGAATTTAAAGAATTGGTGCATGAGCATTTAACTTTATTTATTTATTTACTTATTTATGTTTAGGGGACCATGAGCGTGTACCTGGGCCGGATTCATATGAGAGCTTCCAGTTAATTATGGGCTCCTCTATTGGGCCTTCATCAGTGGGCTGCATGTTATCGACAAGTGGAAAATGTGTTCCGTACCGAAAATAGTATGCGCTACGTACGGTATGGGGCACTAAAGGATCGGACCATGCAACGACTTCCAAAACATTGTGTTTGTCGTTCTAACAACACATTTATTCAACCAACAGACAAAATATACTACTGATTGTACATTGAAAATGGCAGCAGCAGCAACCATGGTTGGGTGTGCAACAGAAGCAGTAAGCAGGCCAGAAGAGTAAAGACGCAGCTGTCTCTTCCAAACCAAACATCAGCCATCATTACAAAAGGGCTACCAAAAAAGAACAAGTGTATGCAGCAAACTAAATAAAGATCCTACTACACCAAGTGTACGCATCTAACTAACTGGCTCAGTTAGACGTTATTATTTATTAAGCTGTGGAGATTGGCTGACATCTTGAACCAGATGGGTGCCTAATGGGGGAAACTCCAGCCAGCAGGTCGAAGTCTGATACTTGCGACCCTCTCTCCTACTTTGGGTTGCAGAGCGTGGCGGCACATATCAGGGTATGGTGCATGCAGAGATGCATGGTACGCTGTGTACAGACAGTTTTGCGTGATGAACGAAACTGCGCTGCCATCATGATCCTTGCCGTCAGTTATCTCTTGGTTAATCAGATAATTCAGTCCGAGGAACAGAGAGCGTGTACCAAGGCTACTTACCAGCCTCCAGTCAGAAATTCCTGAAGGCCCAGAGAAGCTAGGATCCTGCTCAAAGACCTTGTAGTGACTGTGATTGTATTCCGTGAAACAACACGTCCGGTACGTGCGAACGATCATCAATCGTTCACCATCATCTGATCGAGACAGGAACCACCTGCAACTGACATGCCGCTTTTCTTTCAAAGGTTCCGGGATTAGGAAGGGTAGGGACACCAGGCGGCCTACAATATCATATCAAGTTGGAGTCAAATAAAAAAGGGCTCTTAATGTAGTCAATCTTAAGAACATCATGTTATGAGCATGAATATTTTTTCAGTAAATGTTGACAGTAATATAAGCAAGCCATCATGATATCATAGGAAAGTAACATACTGCTGTAACAGCCGTTTGTAGCGATGACTGGAGTAGGCCAGCAATACGTCCAGCCATAGAAGGAGTCGATAGCGTAAATGAAGCCCTTGTGTTCAATGGCATCATAGAACCATGGAGGATGTATGATACTGCGATGGACATGCAGATTTATCCACTTACCGCAGTGACCTGTCAGATAGGCGAGACCGCGGTTGAAGAATGCAATTTTCCTGAAGTCTTTATAATTCACAGATCTTGTGGGCACTTGGCAGATTACAACCTTGAGCAAATCAAACTTGGTATCATGTTGGCTACTGTAAGATTCCGAGTATTCTGGGCCGCGGTGCCAAAGCAGTGCAGTGTTAATCGAAGGAAGAGGGATCAATCGCCGGGTGTAGACCTCCACGAGCATCCAGCTGCCGCAACCGTCGACGAGCACCATCCAAGACGTGTTCATGCCGCCCCAGTACATACCGTTAATGTAGTTGAGGGCGACGGGGATCGGATCGCAGTCAAGGGGGTTGATGCTCGCCACCCTATGATCGTTATACTGCGTGACACGTCGTTTCTGAAGACCAGGCGGCATCAGCAAGCAAGGAGCTGGCTTAAAAAGCTCCAGCCTGAGGGCTTTGAGTAAACGGTACAGCCCCAACCAGCACGCGGCGAGCGGCATGGTACTGAGATTGTCCACACACGAAACAATGAGCTTGATTACCTCTGTGGGGAGTGAATTCCAGCCACTCTTTCGGTGGACGCTGCTCGGTTCTGCCATTGTTAGTGCTTGGGTTTCGGAAGAGGGGGGGTGCCTTAGCGGGGATGGAAGATTGGACGATTATGTGCGGACAAAGATGGAGAAGCGAATATGTGCTGCGGGAAGTGGACAGGTGATGATGACTACATCACGCCGCTTGATTTATGAGACAGATACCAGCAGCGTAGGGTCATATCGATGCGAGACAACTTGCTTGAGTGATCACAGTACTAGTACTCCCTACAGTACCTACTACTATGCCCTAGTTTGCATATAGAGTAGTGGAGTAGGACTCTGCTCTACTACTAGCACTGGAGGAGTAGTATATTCTAATCTAAAATAGTTACAAACTTCAATGCCCGAGCGTGGAACGACCACGAACCGCCATCGGTGCTAACTCCAATCCCCAGCAAACATTCGCTGGGAGACATGGCAGTCGCAAACGCCCGCGACATAGCTACAATATGTGTGTAAGGGTGGCGGTTTTGTCAAATACTATGGCTTAAAACAGGCCACCGTCGGATGGAAATCTGACGGTTACGTGGGATTCGCCAGGATTGAGCTCGTGGCGAACAATTGCCAGATATCATTACCAAAAAAAGGTTGTGGGACATAAGGATGAACGAGGCAAGGCCTTATCTATAAATGTGGACAGAGGTGCGGGTATCTTTTGTAAAATTGTCATAGTTTGCTTTCTATCCGTCAGATATAGATCAGACGGTCTATATTACAAGATGGCAGGCACACCATCATCACCAACTCGGTTTTTTACAAGAGTAGAGATTTATATTTATTATAAGAAGAAAACAGTAGTAGAGATAGATATAAGAGTAGAGATAGAGACTAGGGAGGAGCACCATTTACTGCTTCGTGTGCTACTCATGCGCTCCATTCGGCAGCCGCAACGTCCCCTACAGCCACTCCCTCCTCCGCTCCATTTGGCGGGTGCTGTTGAGATTTGGGGAGCCACTCGCGCGACTGCTGGCAGCGATGACTTCACTGACGACGACTTCTTCCCCGACCTCGACAATCTCTTCCTCAACGACAGGGGCGACAACCTCAACGCCAACGGTGCTGCTCCCGTTGCACTGTATGTGTTTCTGTCCTTCCTGTTCGAAATCGTGGTAGAATTCATGTTTCTAGTCTGTGTCCTAGATTTGATCTGTTCATCTACTATGCTAGTCCACATGATTAGTTTAATCTCCGTTATAGCCGTCATGATTTTTTTGTGCTTACTTGGATTAAATCTCGTAGTAACTTTCTCATATATTCAACTGGCGCAACGTCCCCTACAGCCACTCGCGTTTCATGGATGGCCTGGTCGATGCCTCCAAGGAGCCCTTCGTCTACTACTATGAGTGCCCGTCGCCGTTTTGGGGCTCGCCGGCGAGCCTCGTGCATCACCTCACGCACGCGTCCGTCTATCACTACTGGCCCGCGGCGAAGAACATCAAGTACGAGACGTGTTACCCGTTCGTCGTGCCGGAGTCGCTGGAGGATCACCGTCGCCTGCTAGTCTCGGAGGAGGATGGCAGCGTCTTCCTCTTGATCGTGGGCACCGGCGAGGCCTGCGCGAGCCGCCGCCCCGTCTCTGTAGTGTGCGTCAGGGGTGACGCTGCTGACGCTGACACTAACACGAGGCCGATGTACGGGTGTGTGCTCACTGTTACTGCCCCTCAGAGGTACGTGGGCACCCACACCAACTCCATCACGCTGACTAGGACTATGCCGAGCTGCGACGTTCCCGCCGACGTGGACATGGAAGACGCATGGTATGATTTTCCCCCCAAGATGGTGCACGGGGACTCCAAGGAGGTTCACCTGGACATATGCATTACCAAGTTAAATGTTGATCATGTAACACCCCGCATGTAACTTTCCATATTTGTAACTCCGACTCTTGCCATTTTCGGCTATGTGTTATGATATTCCCTCCGTGGTCGGGTTTTGTCTTTCGTTTTGCATTTTGTTCATGTCATGCATTTCATATCATGTCATCATGTGCATTGCATTTGCATACGTGTACGTCTCAGGCATCCGAGCTTTTTCCCCGTTGTCCGTTTTGCAATCCGGCGCTCCCATCTCCTCCGGCGCACCCCTCTTGTTTTCTTTCGTGAGCGGGTGTCAAACATTCTCGGAATGGACCGAGGCTTGTCAAGTGGCCTTAGTATACCACCCGCAGACCACCGGTCAAGTTTCGTTCCATTTGGAGGTCGTTTGGTACTCCAACGGTTAACCGGGTTACCGCAAAGTCCATTAGTGTGTTGCAGAAAACCCCCCCTAAAAACTAGCCCAAAACCCACCAAACTCTCTTCCATGCTGAAGGTCTTTCGATCACGATCGTGTGGGCGAAAACCACACCTCATTTGGAGCCTCCTAGCTCCCTCTACCTATTTATATGTGACCCTCCCGAAAAACGCACGCAGACGAAACCCTGACCCGCTCCTCGCGCCGCGCCGGACACGTCTGCCGCCGGCCGGACGCACCGGCCGCAGCCAACCA
>NC_057799.1:109150946-109178038 GCF_018294505.1 Triticum aestivum | reverse complement strand
CCGCCATCGCCGCCGCCGCGCCCGAGCGCCGCCGCCTCCTCCTCCGCCGCCGCGCCCCGGCCTCGCTCCGGCCACCCCCTGCGGCGCCCCCTCCGTTCTCCCTCGCCGTCGTGCTCCCTCACTCCGGCAAGCAGCAGCCCCGGCGGCTCCATCGGCCCGAGCCCGAGCTCCTCGATCGGATCTGGTCAACGCCCAGGTTGACCCCGAGAACCGAGATATTTTCTAAGTCTTTCGATTTTCACATTATGTACCCCTGTTTCACATTGCATAACTCTCTGCATATAGCTCCGTTTCGCGCGTGTAATATGTCAAATTGTTCGCCTCGTGATGCTCTTCATTTTGTTCAATTGCACCATGTTCATTAGAGGTCATCTTGATGCCCAAATCTCTGTTGCAAGAGGGCTAGTTGCTGTTATCTGCTGGTTCTTAACAGAACTTGGAGATTTGTCATTTTTGTATCATTTAGTCTGTGCATCTTATGGGCATGAGCCCTACATGTGTTTTGATTTATGCCATGCCATCTTTTCAAGGGAGTATGCCATGTATTTGTGTGATCTCTGTGGTGACTAGAACAAGCATGCAAACTAGGCTCCGTAATGTTTCTGATTTGAAGGACTTGGTGATTTCTCCAAGTCCTTGTCTGCTGTTATTTTGTTGCCATGTAAACTTGATGATATAGAGAGATCCATGCATATTTTGGAGATGTTCAGTAAGGATGTTTTGTAGCTATTGTTGTAATTGATCCATTCCTGCCCTTGTTTGCAATTATGGAGTGACATAGAATGACTCAATCTTGATCTACTTTTGCTATAAAATATTTCTGGCAGATTCTTAACAAGATATGCAAGTTTGCCAAGCTTATTGTAGTTGATCCATACATACTATGCTCTTGTTCTTGCCATGGATGGCTTCATAAACATGCCATATTGCTGTAGGTATGCTTGTTTTGTCATGAATTGCTTTGTGGTGAGTGCATCAAGCTCACCAAGATGCCCTCATATTATTGTTTCTGTCATGCTCTGTTTTCTGCTAAGTCTGAAACCTGATAATGAAACTTGCTATGTTTACATGCTTGCCATCATATCTTCTGATCCTTTTTGGCTTATGGTCAGTACGGGCCTTTTGTCATATGCATTTAGTAGAATACTGCCATAGCTTGTTTTGCTATGTTAAGTTCCTGTAGCATGTTGATTTCGTGCTCTGAACATTGCTACCTGATGCTGTTTCAGACATGTCCAGTAATTTCACCAAGTCTGTGAACCTGTTATCTTTTGCACTTTTGCCATGCTTGTTTGAGCTTGATATGTTGTGAACTAGCCGTAGCTCAGTGTCCATCTTTTGTCAAGCATCTCCTGTAAATTACTTTCATATGCTTTTTTGCTATGTTGGAGTGCTGTAGCATTGTTACTTGTTGCATTCTAAGTGCTATCATGCTGTTAATCGCAGATTCGTGTCATTCTTGTTTTGCTTGCCATTTGCAAACCGTGCATCCGTTTCCGGTGATCTTTATATCGATTTCGACCGAAATCATCTCATCTTTCCAGTGGTATGCTTGGTTTGCCAAGTTACTGCCATGTTCATCATTTTCCCTCCGGAGCACGCATACGCATCGCATATCATATCTCGCATATCATACATGTTTTGCATCATGTTGCTTGTGCATTTCTCGTGATTGATTGTGGTTCCATTGTTTGTGTTCTTGTCTTGGGTAGAGCCGGGAGATGAGTTCGTGAACGAGGAACCTGTTGAGTACGCTTACGAGGATCAAGCTTTCGACAACTCTGAGAACCTTGCAGGCAAGATGACCACCCCTCGAAATCACTTTTATCTTTGCTTTGCTAGTTGTTCGCTCTATTGCCATGCTCGCTACTTATCACTTGCTATATCATGCCTCCCATATTGCCATGTCAGCCTCTAACCATCCTTTCCTAGCAAACCGTTGTTTGGCTAAGTTACCGCTTTTGCTCAGCCCCTCTTATAGCGTTGCTAGTTGCAGGTGAAGTTGAAGTTTGTTCCATGTTGGAACATGGATATGTTGGGATATCACAATATCTCTTATTTAATTAATGCATCTATATATATTTGGTAAAGGGTGGAAGGCTCGGCCTTATGCCTGGTGTTTTGTTCCACTCTTGCCGCCCTAGTTTCTGTTATACCGGGATTATGTTCCTTGAGTTTGCGTTCCTTACGCGGTCGGGTGATTTATGGGACCCCCTTGACAGTTCGCCTTGAATAAAACTCCTCCAGCAAGGCCCAACCTTGGTTTTACCATTTGCCACCTAAGCCTTTCCCCCGGGTTTTCGCGAGCCCGAGGGTCATCTTATTTTAACCCCCTCGGGCCAGTGCTCCTTCGAGTGTTGGTCCGAACTGAGTAGACTGCGGGGCCCCCTCTTCGAAACTCGAGGTCTGGTTTTACTCGTAGGATGTCTCATCCGGTGTGCCCTGAGAACGAGATATGTGCAGCTCCTATCGGGATTTGTCGGCGCATCGGGCGGCTTTGCTGGTCTTGTTTTACCATTGTTGAAATGTCTTGTAAACCGGGATTCCGAGACTGATCGGGTCTTTCCGAGAGAAGGTTTATCCTTCGTTGACCGTGAGAGCTTATGATGGGCTAAGTTGAGACACCCCTGCAGGGTATTATCTTTCGAAAGCCGTGCCCGCGGTTATGAGGCAGATGGGAATTTGTTAATGTCCGGTTGTAGAGAACTTGTCACTTGACCCAGTTAAAATACATCAACTGTGTGAGTAGCCGTGATGGTCTCTTCTCGGCGGAGTCCGGGAAGTGAACACGGTTTGAGTTATGAATGACGTAAGTAGGAGTTCAGGATCACTTCTTGATCATTGTTAGATGACGACCGCTCCGTTGCTTCTCTTCTCGCTCTCTTTTGCGTATGTTAGCCACCATATATGCTTATTGCCGCTGCAGCTCCACCTCATTACACCATCCTTTCCTATAAGCTTAAATAGTCTTGATCTCGCGGGTGTGAGATTGCTGAGTCCTCGTGACTCACAGATTCTACCAAACAGTTGCAGGTGCCGACGATGCCAGTGCAGATGATGGGGTCGATCTCAAGTGGGAGTTCGACGAGGAACGTGGTCGTTACTATGTGTCTTTTCCTGATGGTCAGTAGTGGAGCCCAGTTGGGACGATCGGGGATCTAGCATTTGGGGTTGTCTTATTTTCATCTGGTTTTTGACCGTAGTCGGTCTATGTGTGTATTTTTGGATGATGTATGAATTATATTCATGTATTGTGTGAAGTGGCGATTGTAAGCCAACTCTTTACCCCGTTCTTGTTCATTACATGGGATTGTGTGAAGATGACCCTTCTTGCAACAAAACCACAATGCGGTTATGCCTCTAAGTCGTGCCTCGACACGTGGGAGATATAGCCGCATCGTGGGCGTCGGGGATATACCCCGCGGTATGACCCGGCCGGACTTGGCGCTTCACCGTGACCCGCCGAAGGACTGGCGACTCACGGGTCTGGCGGCTCACTGTCAGACGACTCACGAGCCTGACGACTCACGGATAACCCCGACGGCGGGTCAGATAGAAGACTAGGCCCAAGGCCCAGATGGCCGGCTCATGTGATGGTGGGCCGGCTTAAGAAGAAAGGGATGACGAATATTTCCTTTACAAGGGAGCAAGACCCGGACTTGTAATTAACTTGTAAGAGAAGATAGACTAGTCCTAGTCCTACTAGGACTCCACATGTAACCCACCCCTCTAACTTATATAAGGAGGGGCAGGGCTCCCCAAAGAGGGACAGGCAACAAGAAATAATCTCTAGGGCTAAACACCGAGAGCCGAAGCCGGCGACTCTTCCGTGATCATAATGAAACCTAGCCTCAAACAGCATGTAGGGTTGTTATCGGATGATGTTTCCCGGGGCCCGAAGCTGTCTAAACCTTTGTCTTGTGCGTTGATCCGCCCTGCGTCTCTCATCCCAATCAACCCCTCTCAAGCTACTACATAGATGCGTTGGCCTCACGACTAAGTCCTTACACCTAGGACATCTGACGTGTTAATTCCACGACAGTTGGCGCCCACCGTGGGGCCCGCGCACGGTGGGGTTGAGTTCTTGGAGGGATCTTTCTAAAGGGATCAAGAAGCTCGTTATTTTCCAGATGAAGAAAAGTGGGCACAGAACAATCACGCAAGATAACCCGGGCCAGAACAGTTGCCAAGCTCTTCAGAAATTCCTCCGCCGGGTGTTTTCCTAATTCTGTTGGTTAGTTTTGAAAGTTGGGGATATTAGATTTAAGTTCGAAGGAGATTAGGGTTGCATGTGTGCGCCGCCATAGGTGACCTAGCAATCTGCTGATCAGGAGCCAGATCGGTTTCGGCGGTTCTGCTGCTAGAAGCCTGGACCAACAAGGTTAAAAAAACAAATCGCCAGGGCAGCAGTGGTTTGTCCAGCAAAGCATCTACAGTTAAATCGTGAGCCGTTGCCGTCAAGTTGCAGCTAGCGAAAGCAGGTCCCGAGACAGATTTGTACCGCAATCACCGAAGGCAAGTCAACTTGCGTGGGAAAACTGGACTAAAGCTGGACTAAACGACGCATAGTCAACAATTGACTCGCCAACATGGCCTAGTGATCCGACAAGTTCCTTGTTACTGATTCAAGTACGGTGGAGAGCGACTCCTACTCGGACGAGGCCAGGCATCTGTTGTGCTTTAGGCCATCCATGTTCAAAATCCACGCAAGGGCAAAAAGTAGCTATCACCAGATCAAGTGGAAAGCACCTATCAGTTATTATTTCTATACCACATAGGAAAAGTGACTTGGCACAGATTCCTAGGTTTGGGATGAAGAACTGTACTCACATGGGATCGTGTACTAATCACACGAGGCCAAAATCAACTGCTCTGCCCCCAGGGTTCGCTGGCTGGAAAGTCAACCGCCGCTCTCCACGGCCATGGCCCGTGCGCCTGCGTCCGCATGACTCGAACACCTCCGCGGCCGTGGCCCTGCTTCGCGGTTGCCGCCAGCCGGCTCGCCTGTTCAACCACCTCCATCTTGGTGTCCACTGTGAGTCGCCGTCGCCTCTAGGCTACTGCGCCTCGAGTCGCCCATACATGGTTTTGCCTCTGAGCCGCTGCCCCCAGGCATGCTCTCCTACTGATTGCCGCCTGAAGAAAGGAAAGGTGGAGAGCTGATTGGACGACTGACGAAAAAAAAGTCCTGAAGCTTGGCTGCAGCGCCACTACAATTTGCCGTCGCGTCCTCCTCTATTGCGGCCGTCCGAGCCACCGCCCGGCTCGTGCCCTTGTCCGAGCCACCTCTGGTCGATCTGCTAGTGGAAAGTTGCTACTACAGTTCCCTGTGTTCGTTGTTGTGGCTACCCTTTAATATATCAGGTCAATTAACTCATGGCCAAAGTATGATCCGATCCTCACGTGCTGTTATTGGAGGTCGCGTCTACATCCGCACTACGTCAAATTACTCAATGGACGTGCGCAAAACGCCGCCCTGCGGCCCGGGCTACTTTGACTCGCCGGGACCGTGCCTGCAATTGCCTCACCTGATCACGCTGACTTACAATGCCGTGGCCGGCTCATCTGCCCTCGTGGCGGTTCACGCGTCCGCACCAGTTTATAACGCGGAGGACAACTTGCTCGTCTGCGCCGGCTTACAACACTTCGGCCGACTCATGTGTCTGTGATGCCTGATGTTGCAGTCGTTTTACTGTCCGCCCTGCGGTCCGGCCTATTCAACGTGCCAGGTCGGCTAACGGACACTGATGAGGATCATAAGGTCCAAATACATCAGGACATTTGGTCACGGCAAGAGCGGTAGCGACTCGCCCGCGTCCATACTGCCTCTAATGTTGCGGTTATTTTTTCCGCCCGCCTCCACGGTTCGGCGTATATCAACACAATGCAACTCACTTGCCCGTCCGCCCTCGCGGCCGGTTCACGCGTCCACGCCGGCTTACAACGCGGAGGACAGCTTGCTCGTCTGCACCGGCTCACAAACACCGTGGCCGGTTTATCTGTCTGCTCCCGCGGCCGATTCACCCGTGAAGGATTCCAGTTTCACCTAGTGATCATCAACTTCATGGCGGATTATTTTCAGCCTAAACACATCAGGTGATATCCATCTAAAATATATTTTTAGTACATATTATTTTTGTCAAAGAATAGTTTATCTTTGCCTTGGTCTGCAATATTGCTTATACAGGGCAATTATTTATGACAAAAAGTGATATTATACTGCGGAGATGGAGGCACGCCAACATCTTTTGGCACAGGTGGTCTTCGTTATTCAACGGACCCTCGCACCGGCTTACAACGCCGTGGCCGTCTCTCGCGACCGCGCCGGCTTACCATGCCGTGGCCGTCTCTCGCGACCACGCCGGCTTACAACAAGGAGGACAACTCACCCGTCCGCACCGGTTTACAATGCCACGGCCGACTCATCTGTCTGTGCCGCTTTGATGTTACGGTCATCCTTACCGCCCGTCTCTCGCGGCCTGATCTACATCAACACACCAGGCTGCACTTGTCTGGATGAGTTGTTTATTGATTATGAGCAAGTCACTACTTGGGAAGCCCGGTTTTCTTCCAACAAACTGGAGGCAAATTATCATATATTATCAGCCGTCGTCTGCACTGGATGGTTCAATGAGCAGGCGTACGAGTCGCCGCCACTACAGTTTGGTTAACTTCGAACAACCAGTTGGAAGGAGCCATTGGCCGAGTTGTTGACACGGCTCATATGGGATCATTTATAACTCGCCGCAGTCGCTTCAACCTTCTGTGGGTTCACATCGTGTTATCAACACCAATGATATACAAGTTATGCCGGTTTATATCACGGGTAAATATGGAGAATCTCAAGCCAACTCCTCGAGTCATCTTGAGACTCGGGGGCTACAGTGACATGACTCGGGAACCCCGGGTCGTTGGAGGGAATGATAACCCGGTTTCGGAGGCTGCTACCATATTGATGAAACTTTAAAGGCCGTCAGAAAATTGCCGGTTCAAATAAAGATTCCGGTTTAAAATCCGGTTCAAGAGATATCTTTCTCCCGCAAAGTTTTGAAGCTCTCAAATCCGGTTCAAACGTCCGGCTCAAGGTAAATTTATATCTTATAAAGCTTTGAAGCTCTTAATATCCGGTTTAAAAAGAGGTTATCTCTCGCAAAGTTTGAGTTCTCAGGAAAAATTAAAGGGACCAAAGAGAGTCAGTTACAAAGCACAACTCAAATATAGGTACCCTGCTTTAATGACCATTGGGAGCTGATCGTATTTGAATTTAGCTTAACCCTTTTGGTGTGACCCTGATCGTATTCGAATCAGAGTCGTTAAATATTCTCATGATCACTAGGGGGCTTCCTGTTCAAACATAGGTCGTATTCGAACCAAAGAGAACATAGCTGTCGATACCCTTTTGATCGGCACACTGCCGAGTTCATTGGGGAATTTTTTGGTCATATTTGAACCATAGCTCAACCCCCTTTGGGAACCGACGTGGATTGTATTCGAATCAGCGTCGTTAAACAACTCTCAAGGTCATTTGGGGGCTTCCTGTTCAAACATAGGTCGTATTCGAACCAAAGAGAACATAGCTGTCGGTACCCTCTTGATCGGCAACGCCAAAGCCACTGGGGGCTATATGATCGTATTCGAATCTTAGCTTAACCCCTTTGGGACGGGTTTCTGATCGTATTCGAATCAGAAGCCTCAAAAATTTTGAAGTCTCTTTTTGCAAACAATTTTTGGATTTTCTTTGAAGCTCTTTTTCATATATAAAGTGTATATGAGTGGTTGTTATTTAACCTGGCTTGATTTTCAATGGTAAATTGCCAGCTTATGACAATCATCATCTATGTGGAAGCATTGGCTTCTAAGGATTGGGTTATCGCCCTTACTGCACAGGTCATATAAACCGGCAGTACAAAGTCAATATCACAGTGGTTATATGTGAGATATTATGACCCGCCCTGCGGTAAACCGCCAAGGGATCTTGTGATCTACTTGTGTGCAGGATAAGATTACATTTGGGTGGTTACCCGCCCTGGCTTTTAACGTTAGTCGCCAGGGCATATGTTGTTTAAACTCTGTGCAGGATTTACAGGGCTATGACTTACATAAATGGTTAAGTTCAAACCCATCATCAAAGATTGAAATTGGTGTCTCAAAAGGGTTGTCAATTCTTGGTTTTCTCAAAGGCTATGAGCTGCCGGGTTATAAAATTTCCGGCTTACAATGGAGGCGTAATAAATCGCCATCGGCCAAGAGTCGCTGGGTATTTAAACTCCGGATTTACTTGTCAACAGATAAGGTATTTGAATCTTTAAATAGCCAAACTTGCTGGATTTTCACTATAATATTGAATGACTGAGGTTTCAAACCGGGTTATTCAAATGTTTAATAGCCAGCATGGCTGGATTTTTATTATGGTTATCAGTAACTAATATTATGATTGAGGTTTTCAAAGTCGCTTTGGTGCAATGGCTATTATTTTATCAATGGATATGATTTATTCTACAATGAAAGGAATAGTCCCGAGTCGCTGCGGGCTTACAACCCGGCACTTGGGGGCTACATTATTCAAGTTGAGATTACATCAAATATGCAAGTCCCATGTCACTGCCAGCAGGCACCATGCCACTTGGGGGCTAATGCAAAGTCATTTTTTGCTCACTTCATTGAAGACCCGACTCATCACATTCTAAATGAGCCGGCCCTTGGGGGCTACCAATTGCTCCTGGCCACAATTCAAGACAATTCTAGGATGACCCGGCTACACTACTATGACTATAGCCGACTCATGGGGGCTACACAACTGGATTTTATTTAAAGCCATGGTGATAAGTCCCGGCTTATTCATGCTGATTAAACCGGCCCTTGGGGGCTACAGGTAATATGGATATAAGGGAGAAATATTTTCAAATTCTTTGTTTTGAGCAAACCAGATTGACCTGGCGTCACCAATCATTATGACCCTGTGTCTACAACCCGGCGTCATCAATAATCATGAACCGGCGTTGGCAACAATCATGACCCGGAAGTATCAGCTTTTATAACCCGGCAATTTTGGTACTCATAAACCGGCAAGTTTTACATCTTTAAACCGGCTGAATATCGGATGAGTATTTCAAGACCAATATTTCTTAAGCCGGCGCTTTGAAAGCCGACTCAAGTGGATTATCTCTTACAATATTTCTCAACAAGAGATCATTGTCAGCAAATTGACTCTGAAGCTGGCCTGTTGACCCGGATTTTCAAAGGAAGTATCTGGATTTTTTGCATTGGCAAAATTTGAACATATCTGCTAAAGAGATTTGCTATGAGATTATGGATACATATCAAGAAGGAAGATGACAAGGACTTAAGGATGATCAAGTGCCGGCTACCAAGAATATTTACCCCGGAACACAATCTGTCAAATTTGTTCTTGTGTTTATATTGCAGATTAGTTTAACATGGATAAATCCGAATTAAACTGGGGGCTAATGTCGGGGATATACCCCGCGGTATGACCCGGCCGGAAGTATGACCCGGCCGGACTTGGCGCTTCACCGTGACCCGCCGGAGGACTGGCGACTCACAGGTCTGGCGGCTCACTGTCAGACGACTCACGAGCCTGACGACTCACGGATAACCCCGACGGCGGGTCAGATAGAAGACTAGGCCCAAGGCCCAGATGGCCGGCTCATGTGATGGTGGGCCGGCTTAAGAAGAAAGGGATGACGAATATTTCCTTTACAAGGGAGCAAGACCCGGACTTGTAATTAACTTGTAAGAGAAGATAGACTAATCCTAGTCCTACTAGAACTCCACATGTAACCCGCCCCTCTAACTTATATAAGGAGGGGCAGGGCTCCCCAAAGAGGGACAGGCAACAAGAAATAATCTCTAGGGATAAACACCGAGAGCCGAAGCCGGCGACTCTCCCGTGATCATAATGAGACCTAGCCTCAAACAGCATGTAGGGTTGTTACCGGATGATGTTTCCCGGGGCCCGAAGCTGTCTAAACCTTTGTCTTGTGCGTTGATCCGCCCTGCGTCTCTCATCCCAATCAACCCCTCTCAAGCTACTACATAGATGCGCTGGCCTCACGACTAAGTCCTTACACCTAGGACATCTGACGTGTTAATTCCACGACAGTGGGCGTTACAGATCATTAGTCTTCGCTTAATGTAATTTGCTGTCTAAGCATGTGGATACTTCTTATTTATATAGTATAGAACCTTCCATGCATGATCTTGCTCTATTAGAGTATCGCGCTTGAATAAAAGTGTATCCATTTATGGTTTAGTCTAGAATCTTCCATGTATGCTTTTGCTCCATTAGAGTTCCCGCTTGCCATTTATGAGATTAACTAAGAAGTTTTACTACAGTACTGGCGAAAGACTTATGATGAACCATTTCTTACATCTCCTCTGCCCCCTTCCAATTCATCCTGATTTAATCCCTTCGTCTAGGTGTATAAGAGCTTGGTTAATACTTCATAGTATAGCCATTTGTTGACTATAAAAAGTGCCATGTCATCTGTAGCCAACATGTATAACAAGCGACACTCAAAAACTAATTCTCAAAGATCATTTCATGCAAAGCACAATAAGTGTTATTTCTTCACAAGTTTTGAATGCAGGTTGAACAGTTGAACGCTTTTGTTTGCAAAAGATACTTTTTTTTTATCTATTTCACCCGGATGATTGTGAGCTCTAGGGATGAAATAATATCCGAAGAAACCTATTGATACCCGTTACACATGAGATGACCCCACATCCTTTGTCAAAATAAACAACTCCTCGATCAATGCATTTCACTTTTCCGTGCAACGCACGGGCACCTTACTATAGATTAGTACGACCATAAATTTAACTAACATTATATATAGTATGATAAATGCTCATGAATGTCACCTAAAATTATATCATTGAAAACTATGTTCAAATATGAATCCAATGATATGGTTTTTGTTGACATGCACTAACATTTTGTCAGTTAAATCTTCAGTCAAATTCAATGGGGGACTAATAAACCACGACCGATGTAGTACTCCTATGTAGAGGGCGGCGCTGCACGGGAGTCTCACCCCGCTCGTGGCGCGGCAGTAAAGCCGTCATATCACAAAACCCCACCACTCCCAGTAATAAGTGGCCTGGTAAAATAAACGGACAAGCAACCATCACATCCCTCTGTCTTTTTTGCATTTTATCTCTCAGCATTTACTTTGTCCGGTTCATCTCGCACACTCAATCCCTAAGCTACTACTCCTAGTATCCCTAGCTACTACTCCTAGTATCCCTAGCTACTACTCCTAGGGCCAGTTCTTTTGGCGGCTTAAAAAATAAGCTGTCTCTTCCCCAGTTTTTCCCATAAGACTAGTCACAGTGGAGAGTAACATAAGGCGCCTCACTCATTTATTTGGGCTTCTAAACTACTAGTACCTCCGTCCTGGTTTATTCGTCACCATTATAATTTGTGCTAAATTTTGATCAAAGATTTAACTGATAAAATGTTAGTGCATGTGACATGCACAAACATTTCATTAGTTAAATTTATGGTCAAATTTGACACAGATTACATTGGGGACCAATAAACCAGGACGGAGGTAGTAGTTATGGGATTACTAATTTAGAAGTCTAAAAGAACTGGCCCTTGGTATTCCTAGTAGTAGTACTCAAGTTGGAATTCCAATTGCACGACACAACTTGTTAGGCAAAAAATTCAATACAGGGTGTAGAAAGCGGTTTGGGAATTTGCATGCCTTCCCGACCAGTGAGATACTCCGTACAAAGTATGATAGAGAAATAACCACAGAGAAAGAAGCTAAAAGTAAACAATCAAACGAGCATTTTTGCATTTAATTTGCATTGAATCGTTTCACAAGCTTGACTAGTGATGTTTTTCTACTTTTGCAAAAACCGCATCATAATGTTAATACGTGCATTTGCACGTACATAAGTAATAGTAGTAGCACAGTCTGCCAGCATATATAGAGAGACCTCTAGTGCGATAGTATATAGTAAAGTTTGTGCTATATGTACGGATACACAAGGTTTCCAAACTTTTCATTTTACATACTTAATTAAGGACGCTAATAATTCCCGAACGTTCAGGATTTATCATTTGCGTCCAAAACTAATGAGATCGCCTGAAGAAACTAAATTATATTCCTAATAAAAGCCACGGCGCTCGCAGGAGCGCTTGTGGCACGCCACGAGTACCCTGGTGCGCGGCCGTTTCCCAGCACGCCGACACAACGCCTCTTCCTCAGCCTCGCAACTCGCGAGGTGCCGATTGGCGGCTTGCTGGCGGGAAAGCGCGATCTCACCGGTGTGGTGATCCGGCGCCAACATGTACTCCTCCTCGCTTGAAGCGTGCACCCGGTCCATGTACCGCCAAGCGTAGATGAGTCGCTTGGGCCCGACTACACTCAGGGCTTTGGCACGGGCGTCCTCCGCCACCCTCACGACCCTCGCACGAGCCTTCTACCAAAGAGCCAATTGCCTGACTCTCTCGGACGCGACATAGGCGTGCCAGACAGCTTGCCTCGCGACGCGCTTTTCTTCCTCGGCCTTCTTCTCCGGCTCTATTTTGGCGCGCTCTGCCGGAGGCTAAGCCTCCCACAAGGCAACATCCATTTCTTTCAAAGCTCCTCAAGGCTAGGGGGGCTCGGCGGGTGGCGCGGCATTCTCCTCGTAGCGGGGAGCCGACGCATCCTCCGACGTGCGTGCTGGTGAGATTGGGAACGCCGACGCGTCCACATCGACACGTCGCGGCGAGGAGCAGAACGCCGACGCGTCCTCCTTGACTAGTGGCGGCGAGGAACGGAACGGCGACACGTGACCGTCCGTGCGGTGCAGCGAGGGGCGCCTAGGGCTTGGGAGGGGCCATGCCATGGTGGTCGACGTGAGAGGGAGGGGGAGGAGATAGAGATGAACGTGAGCGTTCTTCCGAATGCCGTGGGAGGCGCAGTATTTATAGCGAGCAATGACACACCTACGTAAGATATGGACTGAGCTTCACTGACTTAACTGCAGGTGCAGTTGCGTCACTGACATGTGGGCCAGACGCCTGTTGGGCCCACATGTCAGTGACCCAATACACCTGCAGTTAAGTAACTGAAGCAGCGTCCCGTAAGATATGTTGCGTGATTAACGTAGCTACGTGGGCATATTTGTTGGAGTAAATTACGGGGGTGAGAAGGGGTGGAAATATTGCTGGTCACAACGGATTAGACGAGCGCGGGGGGAGGAGAGTCATGCATGCAGATTTTTTCCACACGGGGTGGAGTGGTGGGACCGCCGGAGGGAGAAGGAGAGTCAAGCAGGCAGATTGTTTTCACACATGGAGAGGAAAAGATTTGGAGACGAACGGGCTTCCTGCAGGTATAGGGAACGGTGCATAATAAGTCATCTTGCATGTCGGGCTAGGTATAGTCTCAAGTCATTAAAAACATACACGCCCCACACATGTTCTGATTTCAAGGTAAACTAAATTATTGCATGCGATGATTAAGGCTGGCCATAGTGGTGGTATCTTAGCAGGTATCATGCACACGGTAATAGAAAACATGCTGATGTGGCAAAGAATTAAAGAAGAGATGGGGGGTTAGAGTAACATAGGTAGATACCGTATCATGTTAAATGCTATGCTACTTTATGTCATGCATGGCACTATAAAGGTAGTCCCGTATCATACACTAGTATCATGCACATGAAACTAGTATATGATACTTTCTACTATGAGTAGCCTAAAGAGAATATTAACTAATCTCTACTCTCCATCTCGACTCTTATCTCTATTTTTTATAATAATATTTTCTACTCTTCTTATAAAAAACAGAGTTGGTGATGATGGTGTGCCTGCCATCCTGCAATATAGGCCGTCCGATCTATATCTGACGGATAGGAAGGAAACTATGGCAATTTTGCAAAAAGATACCCACACCCCTCTCCACATTTGCAAATAAGGCCTTCCCTCGTTCATCCTTTTCTCCCACAAGATAAACTACTCATACAAATGCATCTTGATGTTCCATACAACGCATGGGCATCTTGCTAGTTATAATAAAAAACCGAGTTGGTGATGATGGTGTGCCTACCATCTTGTAATATAGACCGTCCGATCTATATCTGACCGACAGAAAGCAAACTATGACAATTTTACAAAAGATACCCACACCTCTCTCCACATTTATAGATAAGGCCTTGCCTCATTCATCCTTATTGTGACGCCCTCGATTCAATCGTACACTAATCATACACGCAAATGTGTACGATCAAGATCAAGGACTCACGGGAAGATATCACAACACAACTCTAGACACAAATTAAAATAATACAAGCTTTATATTACAAGCCAGGGGCCTCGAGGGCTCGAATACATAATCTCGAATACGCAAGAGTCAGCGGAAGCAAAAATATCTGGGTACAGACATGAGTTAGACAAGTTTGCCTTAAGAAGGCTAGCACAAAAGCAACATCGATCGAAAAGGCAAGGCCTCCTGCCTGGGAGCCTCCTAACTACTCCTAGTCGTCTGCGGCCTCCACGTAGTAGTAAGCATCGGCGGTGGCATCTGGCTCCTGGGCTCCGACATCTGGTTGCATCAACCGGAAAGAAGAAGAAAGGGGGGAAAAGGGCGAGCAAAGCAACCGTGAGTACTCATCCAAAGTACTCGCAAGCAAGGATCTACACTACATATGCATCGGTATCAATGAAATGGCCTGTATATGTGGACTAAACTGCAGAATGCTAGAAGAGAAGGGGAAAGCCTAGCCTATCGAAGACTAGCATCTTCAAGCAGCTCCAAGCATCTTGCAGCATCAGAAGAGGTAAGAGTAGCATAAAGTAAAGTAGTAGTAGTGTTATCAACCTCGGCCAGAGATCCTTTCTCGGCACCCTGCGAGAAAGCAATCCCAGAGCCATACTATCCAATTGTCATCACAATCCAATTCTCATCACAAGTATCCAGTTCTAGTTGTATCGATTGGGATACAACTCCAAGTGTCCGTTACCGTAGGACAAGCTATCGATAGATGTTTTCTGCCCTGCAGGGGTGCACCAACTTACCCACCATGCTCGATTAACTCCGGCCGGACACACTTTCCTGGGTCATGCCCGGCCTCGGCCAAACAATACGCCGCAACCCGACCTAGGCTTAATAGAGAGGTCAACACGCCGGACTAAACCTACGCCCCCAGGGGTCATGGGCCATCGCCCCGGGAACTCCTGCACGTTGCAAATGCGGCCGGTGAGCAGACCTAGCTACCTCCTTAAAAAAGGCAGGTGCTTACCAGTCCAACCCAGCGCGCGCCGCTCAGTCGCTAACGTCTATTAAGTTTCGGCTGATGCATACGACGCAGAATGCCTATACTATGCCCACGTGATGGTTAGTGCTATCAGGCCAGAGGCCCCTCGGATCAAATATCCAAATCCTAGTGGATTAGGAGCATGCGGTAACAAGCAGAGATTCACGAAAGATGTGACCCCGTTGCCCCGTCTCGAGGACTTGCGGCAAGGGCTAAGAATGCCCGGCCATGCCTCGTAAGTATCTCGCGGGCACCTTCCAGGTCAACCCGACTCCACATCACTCGCGGGTACCCCTCAAGGTCGACCCGCCTTTCCAAGAAACAGCTGTAAAGTCCAAGTATCCGTGTGTCCAAACATCAAGGGGAAAACCCGAGGAATCACCCCCGGTGAATTCCACTCGATGTAATCATCAAGGTGAACGTAAGAGGAACCACCCCCGAGGTTCACACTTGAGGGGTTGCACGACAGAGTCGTATCAGAAGTGGTTAAGGCAGAATCACCCTCGATGACCACGACCGAATAGCTACACTACAGGGTTAACATCAGAAGTGTTGTAGAGGTCTCACCCTCGGCACTCGATAGTAACCCAGTAGTGTCGAGCAACTAAGGAGAAAGTGATGTGCGGTGCCAGGGCCTGGTCTTCGACCCCGTTGATCGGGTCTTCGATGATGAAGCAGGGGCAACAAGGACAAGGTGAGGTCACTGATGGATCACTAACCAACCTATACTAAGCAGTTTAGGATAAGTAGGTAGGGTATAATGAGCAGGTTACAAAAGCAGGCTATGCATCAGAATAGGAGCAAACAATAACAGTAGCAAAATCTAATGCAAGCATGAGAGAATGGAATTGGCGATATCGGGATGATCAAAGGGGGGGCTTGCCTGGAAGCTCCGCTAAAAGGGAAGAAGGGTCGTCGGTGACGTAGTCGATCCGAGGGGCAACATCGGTCTCGGGGTCTACCAGATAGAAGAGGGGGAAGAAACAATAAATATACAGCAAACAAAGCATCATAAAGCATAACATGGTAATACGCGGTGCTAGGGGTGAACTAACGCGGCACTACATGTTGCAGGAGGAGGGGATAAACATCCGAGGATGAATTCCCGGTGGTAGGCGGATTCCGGAGAGAGGAAAAGAGGGGGAAAGTTCCAAGTTCAACATGCTAGGGGCATGTGATAGATGAACGGACCGCGAATTCGGATTTATTCGATTTTTCTGAGCAACTTTCATGTAGAAAACATTTTCATCCGAGTTACGGTTTATTTTCTATGAATTTCTATAGATTTAAACATTTTTTGAATTATTTTAATTCGAATTAAACCAGAATATTCTTATGTCACCTAGTGGTGGTATCTTAGTAGGTATCATACACACGGGAATAGAAAACATGCTGATGTGGCAAAGAATTAAAGAAGAGATGGGGGGTAACATAGGTAGATACCGTATCATGTTAAATACTATGCTACTTTATGTCATGCATGGCACTATAAAGGTAGTCCCGTATCATACACTAGTATCATGCACATGAAACTAGTATATGATACTTTCTACTATGAGTAGCCTAAAGAGAATATTAACTAATCTCTACTCTCCATCTCGACTCTTATCTCTATTTTTTATAATAATATTTTCTACTCTTCTTATAAAAAACAGAGTTGGTGATGATGGTGTGCCTGCCATCCTGCAATATAGGCCGTCCGATTTATATCTGACGGATAGGAAGGAAACTATGGCAATTTTGCAAAAAGATACCCACACCCCTCTCCACATTTGCAAATAAGGCCTTCCCTCGTTCATCCTTTTCTCCCACAAGATAAACTACTCATACAAATGCATCTTGATGTTCCATGCAACGCATGGGCATCTTGCTAGTTATAATAAAAAACCGAGTTGGTGATGATGGTGTGCCTACCATCTTGTAATATAGACCGTCCGATCTATATCTGACCGACAGAAAGCAAACTATGACAATTTTACAAAAGATACCCACACCTCTCTCCACATTTACAGATAAGGCCTTGCCTCATTCATCCTTATTGTGACGCCCTCGATTCAATTGTACACCAATCATACACGCAAATGTGTACGATCAAGATCAAGGACTCACGGGAAGATATCACAACACAACTCTAGACACAAATTAAAATAATACAAGCTTTATATTACAAGCCAGGGGCCTCGAGGGCTCGAATACATAATCTCGAATACGCAAGAGTCAGCGGAAGCAACAATATCTGGGTACAGACATGAGTTAGACAAGTTTGCCTTAAGAAGGCTAGCACAAAAGCAACATCGATCGAAAAGGCAAGGCCTCCTGCCTGGGAGCCTCCTAACTACTCCTAGTCGTCTGCGGCCTCCACGTAGTAGTAAGCATCGGCGGTGGCATCTGGCTCCTGGGCTCCGACATCTGGTTGCATCAACCGGAAAGAAGAAGAAAGGGGGGAAAAGGGGGAGCAAAGCAACCGTGAGTACTCATCCAAAGTACTCGCAAGCAAGGATTTACACTACATATGCATCGGTATCAATGAAATGTGCTGTATATGTGGACTAAACTGCAGAATGCCAGAAGAGAAGGGGAAAGCCTAGCCTATCGAAGACTAGCATCTTCAAGCAGCTCCAAGCATCTTGCAGCATCATAAGAGGTAAGAGTAGCATAAAGTAAAGTAGTAGTAGTGTTATCAACCTCGGCCAGAGATCCTTTCTCGGCACCCTGCGAGAAAGCAATCCCAGAGCCATACTATCCAATTGTCATCACAATCCAATTCTCATCACAAGTATCCAGTTCTAGTTGTATCGATTGGGATACAACTCCAAGTGTCCGTTAGCGTAGGACAAGCTATCGATAGATGTTTTCTGCCCTGCAGGGGTGCACCAACTTACCCACCATGCTCGATTAACTCCGGCCGGACACACTTTCCTGGGTCATGCCCGGCCTCGGCCAAACAATACGCCGCAACCCGACCTAGGCTTAATAGAGAGGTCAACACGCCGGACTAAACCTACGCCCCCAGGGGTCATGGGCCATCGCCCCGGGAACTCCTGCACGTTGCAAATGCGGCCGGTGAGCAGACCTAGCTACCTCCTTAAAAAAGGCAGGTGCTTACCAGTCCAACCCAGCGCGCGCCGCTCAGTCGCTGACGTCTATTAAGTTTCGGCTGATGCATACGACGCAGAATGCCTATACTATGCCCACGTGATGGTTAGTGCTATCAGGCCAGAGGCCCCTCGGATCAAATATCCAAATCCTAGTGGATTAGGAGCATGCGGTAACAAGCAGAGATTCACGAAAGATGTGACCCCGTTGCCCCGTCTCGAGGACTTGCGGCAAGGGCTAAGAATGCCCGGCCATGCCTCGTAAGTATCTCGCGGGCACCTTCCAGGTCAACCCGACTCCACATCACTCGCGGGTACCCCTCAAGGTCGACCCGCCTTTCCAAGAAACAGCTGTAAAGTCCAGGTATCCGTGTGTCCAAACATCAAGGGGAAAACCCGAGGAATCACCCCCGGTGAATTCCACTCGATGTAATCATCAAGGTGAACGTAAGAGGAACCACCCCGAGGTTCACACTTGAGGGGTTGCACGACAGAGTCGTATCGGAAGTGGTTAAGGAAGAATCACCCTCGATGACCACGACCGAATAGCTACACTACAGGGTTAACATCAGAAGTGTTGTAGAGGTCTCACCCTCGGCACTCGATAGTAACCCAGTAGTGTCGAGCAACTAAGGGGAAAGTGATGTGCGGTGCCGGGGCCTGGTCTTCGATCCCGTTGATCGGGTCTTCGATGATGAAGCAGGGGCAACAAGGACAAGGTGGGGTCACTGATGGATCACTAACCAACCTATACTAAGCAGTTTAGGATAAGTAGGTAGGGTATAATGAGCAGGTTACAAAAGCAGGCTATGCATCAGAATAGGAGAAAACAATAACAGTAGCAAAATCTAATGCAAGCATGAGAGAATGGAATTGGCGATATCGGGATGATCAAAGGGGGGCTTGCCTGGAAGCTCCACTAAAAGGGAAGAAGGGTCGTCGGTGACGTAGTCGATCCCAGGGGCAACATCGGTCTCGGGGTCTACCAGATAGAAGAGGGGGAAGAAACAATAAATATACAGCAAACAAAGCATCATAAAGCATAACATGGTAATACGCGGTGCTAGGGGTGAACTAACGCGGCACTACATGTTGCAGGAGGAGGGGATAAACATCCGAGGATGAATTCCCGGTGTTAGGCGGATTCCGGAGAGAGGAAAAGAGGGGGAAAGTTCCAAGTTCAACATGCTAGGGGCATGTGATAGATGAACGGACCGCGAATTCGGATTTATTCGATTTTTCTGAGCAACTTTCATGTAGAAAACATTTTCATCCGAGTTACGGTTTATTTTCTATGAATTTCTGAAGATTTAAACATTTTCTGAATTATTTTAATTCGAATTAAACCAGAATATTCTTATGTCACCTAGTGGTGGTATCTTCGCAGGTATCATGCACACGGTAATAGAAAACATGCTGATGTGGCAAAGAATTAAAGAAGAGATGGGGGGTAACATAGGTAGATACCGTATCATGTTAAATACTATGCTACCTTATGTCATGCATGGCACTATAAAGGTAGTCCCGTATCATACACTAGTATCATGCACATGATACTAGTATATGATACTTTCTACTATGAGTAGCCTAAAGAGAATATTAACTAATCTCTACTCCCTATCTCGACTATTATCTCTATTTTTTACAATAATATTTTCTACTCTTCTTATAAAAAACAGAGTTGGTGATGATGGTGTGCCTGCCATCCTGGAATATAGGCCGTCCGATTTATATCTGACGGATAGGAAGGAAACTATGGCAATTTTGCAAAAAGATACCCACACCCCTCTCCACATTTGCAAATAAGGCCTTCCCTCGTTCATCCTTTTCTCCCACAAGATAAACTACTCATACAAATGCATCTTGATGTTCCATGCAACGCATGGGCATCTTGCTAGTTATAATAAAAAACCGAGTTGGTGATAATGGTGTGCCTACCATCTTGTAATATAGACCGTCCGATCTATATCTGACCGACAGAAAGCAAACTATGACAATTTTACAAAAGATACCCACACCTCTCTCCACATTTACAGATAAGGCCTTGCCTCATTCATCCTTATTGTGATGCCCTCGATTCAATCGTACACTAATCATACACACAAATGTGTACGATCAAGATCAAGGACTCACGGGAAGATATCACAACACAACTCTAGACACAAATTAAAATAATACAAGCTTTATATTACAAGCCAGGGGCCTCGAGGGCTCGAATACATAATCTCGAATACACAAGAGTCAGCGGAAGCAACAATATCTGGGTACAGACATGAGTTAGACAAGTTTGCCTTAAGAAGGCTAGCACAAAAGCAACATCGATCGAAAAGGCAAGGCCTCCTGCCTGGGAGCCTCCTAACTACTCCTAGTCGTCTGCGGCCTCCACGTAGTAGTAAGCATCGGCGGTGGCATCTGGCTCCTGGGCTCCGACATCTGGTTGCATCAACCGGAAAGAAGAAAGGGGGGAAAAGGGGGAGCAAAGCAACCGTGAGTACTCTTCCAAAGTACTCGCAAGCAAGGATCTACACTACATATGCATCGGTATCAATGAAATGGGCTGTATATGTGGACTAAACTGCAGAATGCCAGAAGAGAAGGGGAAAGCCTAGCCTATCGAAGACTAGCATCTTCAAGCAGCTCCAAGCATCTTGCAGCATCAGAAGAGGTAAGAGTAGCATAAAGTAAAGTAGTAGTAGTGTTATCAACCTCGGCCAAAGATCCTTTCTCGGCACCCTGCGAGAAAGCAATCCCAGAGCCATACTATCCAATTGTCATCACAATCCAATTCTCATCACAATCCAATTCTCATCACAAGTATCCAGTTCTAGTTGTATCGATTGGGATACAACTCCAAGTGTCCGCTACCGTAGGACAAGCTATCGATAGATGTTTTGTTCCCTGCAGGGGTGCACCAACTTACCCACCATGCTCGATTAACTCCGGCCGGACACACTTTCCTGGGTCATGCCCGACCTCGGCCAAACAATACGCCGCAACCCGACCTAGGCTTAATAGAGAGGTCAACACGCCGGACTAAACCTACGCCCCCAGGGGTCATGGGCCATCACCCCGGGAACTCCTGCACGTTGCAAACGCGGCCGGTGAGCAGACCTAGCTACCTCCTTAAAAAAGGCAGGTGCTTACCAGTCCAACCCGGCGCGCGCCGCTCAGTCGCTGACGTCTATTAAGTTTCGGCTGATGCATACGACGCAGAATGCCCATACTATGCCCACGTGATGGTTAGTGCTATCAGGACAGAGGCCCCTCGGATCAAATATCCAAATCGTAGTGGATTAGGAGCACGCGGTAACAAGCAGAGATTCACGAAAGATGTGACCCCGTTGCCCCATCTCGAGGACTTGCGGCAAGGGCTAAGAATGCCCGGCCACGCCTCGTAAGTATCTCGCGGGCACATTCCAGGCCAACCCGACTCCACATCACTCGCGGGTACCCCTCAAGGTCGACCCACCTTTCCAAGAAACAGCTGTAAAGTCCAAGTATCCGTGTGTCCAAACATCAAGGGGAAAACCCGAGGAATCACCCCCGGTGAATTCCACTCGATGTAATCATCAAGGTGAACGTAAGAGGAACCACCCCTGAGGTTCACACTTGAGGGGTTGCACAACAGAGTCGTATCGGAAGTGGTTAAGGCAGAATCACCCTCGATGACCACGACCGAATAGCTACACTACAGGGTTAACATCAGAAGTGTTGTAGAGGTCTCACCCTCGGCACTCGATAGTAACCCAGTAGTGTCGAGCAACTAAGGGGAAAGTGATGTGCGGTGCCGGGGCCTGGTCTTCGATCCTGTTGATCGGGTCTTCGATGATGAAGCAGGGGCAACAAGGACAAGGTGGGGTCACTGATGGATCACTAACCAACCTATACTAAGCAGTTTAGGATAAGTAGGTAGGGTATAATGAGCAGGTTACAAAAGCAGGCTATGCATCAGAATAGGAGCAAACAATAACAGTAGCAAAATCTAATGCAAGCATGAAAGAATGGAATTGGCGATATCGGGATGATCAAAGGGGGGGCTTGCCTGGAAGCTCCGCTAAAAGGGAAGAAGGGTCGTCGGTGACGTAGTCGATCCCAGGGGCAACATTGGTCTCGGGGTCTACCGGAGAGAAGAGGGGGAAGAAACAATAAATATACAACAAACAAAGCATCATAAAGCATAACATGGTAATACGCGGTGCTAGGGGTGAACTAACGCGGCACTACATGTTGCAGGATGAGGGGATAAACATCCGAGGATGAATTCCCGGTGTTAGGCGGATTCCGGAGAGAGGAAAAGAGGGGGAAAGTTCCAAGTTCAACATGCTAGGGGCATGTGATAGATGAACGGACCGCGAATTCGGATTTATTCGATTTTTCTGAGCAACTTTCATGTAGAAAACATTTTCATCCGAGTTACGGTTTATTTTCTATGAATTTCTAAAGATTTAAACATTTTCTGAATTATTTTAATTCGAATTAAACCAGAATATTCTTATGTCACCTAGTGTCACTCTAGCCGGAGTGCGTGACCGTGGGCCAGGGGAGTGCTGAGTCAGCAACCCAATCATCGTTTGACTGGGTCTACTTTGACTAGTCAAAGGGTTAGGTGGGACCCTTCTGTCAGTGTCACAAGTCTTTAAAGATTGATTTTAAATGGTTTATTTAGAGGTGGGGGGCACTGTAGTCCTATCAAATAACAGGGTTAGTTAGTTTGGTTAACAGGGGCTTTCACCTAATCTAATTAAGTGGGACCCATTTGTCATTTGCTAACAGGCTTAATTAGCATTAATTTAATACTACTAAACTATACCTACTACTACTAGTAGACAAGGGCCGGCCGTTCATGCGAGAGACACAGCCAGCGCTGTGCTCACACATGCACACAAGCACGGCGGCTAGAGCCGGCCAATGCTAGGAGGCAGGGAGCTGGGAGCAACGACCCGCGGCTAGCGCAGGGAGCGGCGGTCGACGGTGAGCGGCGCGCGGACACTGGCGGCAGCGGCGCAGCAGGCGGGAGCAGCAGTAGTTAAGCATGAGCAGCACAGCCAGCAGCAGACTAGCAGCAGCAGGCGGGCGCAGCAGGGGAGTGCGGCAATGAACGGCCGCGGACGCTCGCGGTGCACGGGGCGCGGGCGGCTAAGGCAGCAGGCGAGTGCGGGGCATGGCCTGGGCGCGGCGGACGAGCATGGCTGCGGGCATGGAGCTTCGGGCACGACGGGACAAGCACTCTACGGTGTCAGATCGAAGGGGAAAAAATAGGGGAGATGGAGGAGAAGCTCACAGCAAGCTCGATGGTGAGGTCGGGGAGGTCGGGGTGGACCGGAGTGGCGGGAATCGACGGCGGAAGGCGGACGACGACGATGTACAAGATGAAGATGGTGGCGATGGCGAGTGTACGGGCCTTCCCCGCACGATTCGGTCCTCGGGATGGACGAAGTGGACCGTGGCGGTCCTTCTGGGCGTCTTCTCGTGGCGTGGGGAGCACGGTGGTCGCGGCCATGGCGACGGCAGCGGCGGTTTCACGCGGGGAGAAGAGAGATAGCGAGGGAAAGGGGGAAGGGGGGGATAGGGTTCGTCCATGGGCAGAGGGGAATCGGGTGGCATCCTTATCCTCACGGGGGAGACGGCGGATGCTCGGCACGCGGCCATCCGAGCAATGGACGAGTGCTGTTCGTCCAGCACGCCCTTGTGAACAGAGATAGGAGAAGGTGCAGGGGTGGGCTCGGCCTGTGTTGTGCACATTGGGCCTAAGTACACAGTGATCCACCTCATCTTTTCTATTATCTTTCTGCTCTCAACTGTTAGGCACTGTTTCACATTTTAATTAAATTCAAAAGAATTTTGTTGCACATGAAACTTTTCACATAAATACCTTTATTTTTGAAAGTTTAGGGGCATTTTGTAGCGTACAATTAATCCTTTATTTTTGAAAGGACCAAGTTATTTGCTGTTGGGACACTTATAAAATTCCTAGGGATTTATCTGTGAGTCAAATGAAGTTAGTTCCACAAGAAAATGATCTGGGGCATTTATAGAACTATTCAAACATTTTAGTTTTATAGTTCGAGGGAAAATAATTTGACTTGTCTTTTTTTAAATGAATTTAAGGTCGATTTGGAACAAAGTGAAGATTAGCAAAAATTAATTATGATGACGTGGCACCATTAACATGATTTTACTGTAGCGTCACACCCGGGGTGTTACACTTATCTCCCACAACCTCATTTCTGAGCAATTAAAAAAGGAAGTCTCCGGAACAATCTGGCATGGTGGCCGTTGCCGGCGCCGTCCATCCCCATGCCTCCGCCCAGTCCGACCACCAGTCACCACCACGCCCCACTCCTCCTCACCTTATCTCTCATCTTTCTCAAGATATCATTTTTTCGATGAAATTCTCGAGATACCATTTTTCCGATAAAATTCTCGAGATATCATTAATTTTTACACATGGGATTACTCATGCATGGGTCAATCACAACAGGTGTTTTGTAAAAATTGCATCTTGATGTTCCGTGCAATGCACGGGCATCTTGCTAGTATATCTCTACTCTTATAAAAAGCATAGTTGGTGATGATGGTGTGCCTGCCATCCTGCAATATAGGCCGTCCAATCTATATCTAACGGATAGGAAGAAAACTATGACAATTTACCCGAACTCCTCTCCACATTTGCAGATAAGGCATTTCCTCGTTCATCCTTTTCACCCACGAGATAAACTACTCATACAAATGCATCTTGATGTTCCGTGCAACGCACGGGCCTCTTGATAGTACTCTTATAAAAAGCAGAGTTGGTGGTGATGGTGTGCCTGCCATCCTGCAATATAGGTCGTCCGATCTATATCTAACGGATAGGAAGGAAACTATGACAATTTACCCGCACTCCTCTCCACATTTGAAGATAAGGCCTTCCCTCGTTCATCCTTTTCTCCCACAAGATCTTGATGTTCCGTGCAACGCACGGGCATCTTGCTAGTGCATGTAAAAATATTTGTCATTTACTAGTGTTCATGCATGCATGCAATGCGATAATGCATTGGTAAACACATTTTTTGTGAAGAACGAGAGCATTAATTGAGTACTTTTGTAGACTACAAAAACTATTCCACCGCCTCTATCTTGGTAAGAGTAGGTGAAAATTTTGAATCGGGCCCTTTAAACTAGAAGGGAGGTACTAGTACTCTAATAGCTAACCTTGTTGTGATGACTAGATAGGACATGGCACGCACCTGGACGGAGGAACTAGTCTGCATTGTGCATATAAGTTTTGTCTGAAGTCAATGTACCTCTACTTTGACCAAACTTATAGAAAAATGTATCAACATTGACAATGTCAAATCAATATTTTTATACTCATTATAAAACGTAGTTTCATAAAAATATATATTTGGTATTGTAGATATTGATATTTTTAGTATAAATTTGGTCAATAACTTTGCAAACTTTGACTTGACACAAATCTTACGCGGAATAAAAAGGACCAGAGGGAGTATCATGCATGCGGAATAGGCAAAAAAATTGCTCATTTATAGCCGTCCGAAGTCTCAAAGGGCGCGACCGCGCGAGGGAGGCGAAGGTCGTGGGAGGAGCGATGGTTGACGGAATTAAGTGAAGTTACATCCACGCGCCGGCATGGCGTGCGAACGCGTAGAAGCTATACCGTCAGGCCTACGATATGGGTCTAGTAGACATGACATCTAATGGTCCTGCATAGTGCTCGAGACTCTTTGGGGGCATGCAGCCGTTTATCCATCGGGCAAGCCAACAACCCTACACCATTCGCACGCCCTGCTCGTCCCCGTCTTCTACCTTACAACAGTTCGCTCCCAGTCGTCCCGTCCTTTCACATTACACTAGTTCAACTTCTCCTAACCCGCCTCCAAAATCCATGGCCTCCTAAATCTCCATGATCGCCACTGAGTACCAGGTTAGAGCCATCACAGGTTAGAGCCATCACCGGTGATGAGTTCATCGTCATCTACACCCGTAGATCCGCGACAGTGGAAGCATGCCTTGCTCCCTTCCTACGCATGTTCAAAAGTTCAGAGGATGAGTGGGTCGCTGGGCTAGATGTTGAGTACACCACAGTCCTGGAAAGCGAGAAGATTCTAAAGGAGGCATAGAAGAAGAAGCCCGCCATGATTCAGGTTTGCGTACATAACGTGTGCTTGGTCTACCACATATGCCATGCCGATGTTGAGTGCCAGGATTTTAAGAACTTCCTCAAGGACGAAAGAGTGAAATTCGTTACTGTAGACTTTAGGAACGACAGGATTGTACTGGGCCGGATAGGCATTACAAAAAAAAGACACATCCGTGACATTTTGGGCCGAACAATTTTTTTTCTGTCATACATATGACACTTCTATGACGATAATTGTGACAAAACCGGGTATCATCATAGATGTGGTGGGCTCCTACTTCTATGACAAAAAATCATGACAGAAAATGGGCTTTTCGTCCTGGGCGGGCCGGAGACGCAGCTGCATGACATTCTTTGGGCCGTCCATGACGGAAAAAACCGTGGTAGAAGCGAGGGCGAGGAAAATTTCGGGGAGTTCCCGGTTACGGTGGGAGGTCGGGGGCCGAGCGATGTGCGTTTCTCTCGTACACGTACGCGCGTGTGTGTGAGGCGTTGGCTCTAACTGAACCCGAGCGAGGCGTTGGGCTCTAACTGAACCCGAGCGATTGCACTGCAGGCTACGCGTTACTGAACCC
>NC_057799.1:109149884-109150682 GCF_018294505.1 Triticum aestivum | reverse complement strand
ACCCCTCCCGATCAACATGACCCCCGTTTCGACCGTAGGAGGTCCGTTTCGTCCGTTTTGTGGTACGCCACACCCCTCCCGATCAACAGGACCCCCGTTTCGACCGTAGGAGGTCCGTTTCCTCCGTTTTGCGGTACGCCACACCCCTCCCGATCAACAGGACCCCGTTCCGAACGTAGGAGGTCCGTTTCCTCCGTTTTGCGGTACGCCAGGCCTCGTTTCCATCGCCTGTTCCGTCCAAGCCCTCCCGATGAACAAGACCACGCATTCCGTTCCGACCCAGCCGGTTGGCTCCCACGCGTTCCGTTGCCTCCCGATGAACACGACGCATTCCGTTGCCTCCCCATGAACACGACGACGACGCTGTTTCTCCATTCCGACCTAGCCATGTACACGAGCCCTGTCCGTACGTATGCGTGAGTAGGCGTTCGAGACCCCGCCCGTATGTACACATACGTGGCCGTATTTTCTTTCTTGCACCCTGGCCGCTGTACGTACGTGTACATGCTACGTGTGCGCCTCTACTACGACACGTGCGCGCCTCTACTACGACACGTGCGCGCCTCTACATCGACCAGTATGTTCGTACACGTTCGCGACCAGAATGACAACGCTACGTACGCTTCGACCAGGTGGGTCCCGACTGTCAGGCACTTCCTTGCCTGCGAAAATGTAGCTGGTGGGTCCCAGCAGTCAGGGGGCGAATCGTTTTTTTTTGCCCGGACGCACTTCCTTGCGTGCGAAGATGTAGCCGGTGGGTCCCAGCAGTCAGGGGGCTAATCGTTTTTTTTTGCCCGG